>NC_053154.1:276427592-276728306 GCF_016835505.1 Polypterus senegalus
ACCACTCCAGTAGTGCTCAATGTACCTGTACTTCTTAAAACGTTAATGTTTTACTGTTTAATAACTTATAGACTATATTTTATTATTTTTCCCTTGCACTCAGTGACCAAAGCTATACACACACATATAGACACATACAAACATACACACAAGTATATGTATGTGTATATATATGTATACACGCACACACACACACATATATATATAATTTGTGTGTGTATGTATGTATGTGTGTGTATATATGATGTAGATAGGTATGTATGTATATATATATGTGTATATGTAGATATGTATATAGATATGTAGATATGAAGATATGTATGTGTATATATATGTATATATATATGTATGTGTGTGTGTATATATATGACAGCAGCAATCCAAGGTGTGAGAAAACAGTAAAAAGGAGGCATGTCAGACGTCGTAGTACATTTTCTGATGCAGCTAGATCTAAAAACTTCGTGGCGCTGCCGCCAAATACACAAAACAATTACTTTGACAATCATGTTACATTATTTTTAAAATGTTTCCTTTTCTTTTTCATAACTTCTTTAACACATGACATCGCTTCAAAGCGCGGGTATTTTGCTATATATATATATATATATCACAGCGACACTCATAACAGTGACAAAACAATTACATTGACAATCATGTTACGTTATTTTCAAAGTGTTTCCTTTTCTTTCTCTTTTCTTCTTTAACACACTACTTCTCCGCTGCCAAGCGGGTATATATATATATATATATATATAGAGAGAGAGAGAGAGAGATGAGAACAACACTCATATCAATGACAAAACAATTACATTAACAATCATGTTACGTTATTTTTAAAATTTTTCTTTTTCGTGCCTTCTTTAACACACTACTTCTCCGCTGCGAAGCGCTGGTATTCTGCTAGTATATATATATATATATGTGTGTGTATATATATGTATATATATACAGTGGTGTGAAGAACTATTTGCCCCCCTTCCTGATTTCTTATTCTTTTGCATGTTTGTCACACAAAATGTTTCTGATCATCAAACACATTTAACCATTAGTCAAATATCACACAAGTAAACACAAAATGCAGTTTTTAAATGATGGTTTTTATTATTTAGGGAGAAAAAAAAATCCAAACCTACATGGCCCTGTGTGAAAAAGTAATTACCCCCTGAACCTAATAACTGGTTGGGCCACCCTTAGCAGCAATAACTGCAATCAAGCGTTTGCGATAACTTGCAATGAGTCTCTTACAGCGCTCTGGAGGAATTTTGGCCCACTCATCTTTGCAGAATTGTTGTAATTCAGCTTTATTTGAGGGTTTTCTAGCATGAACCACCTTTTTATGGTCATGCCATAGCATCTCAATTGGATTCAGGTCAGGACTTTGACTAGGCCACTCCAAAGTCTTCATTTTGTTTTTCTTCAGCCATTCAGAGGTGGATTTGCTGGTGTGTTTTGGGTCATTGTCCTGTTGCAGCACCCAAGATCGCTTCAGCTTGAGTTGACGAACAGATGGCTGGACATTCTTCTTCAGGATTTTTTGGTAGACAGTAGAATTCATGGTTCCATCTATCACAGCAAGCCTTCCAGGTCCTGAAGCAGCAAAACAACCCCAGACCATCACACTACCACCACCATATTTTACTGTTGGTATGATGTTCTTTTTCTGAAATGCTGTGTTCCTTTTATGCCAGATGTAACGGGACATTCGCCTTCCAAAAAGGTCAACTTTTGTCTCATCAGTCCACAAGGTATTTTCCCAAAAGTCTTGGCAATCATTGAGATGTTTCTTAGCAAAATTGAGACGAGCCCTAATGTTGTTTTTGCTTAACAGTGGTTTGCGTCTTGGAAATCTGCCATGCAGGCCGTTTGCGCCCAGTCTCTTTCTTATGGTGGAGTCGTGAACACTGACCTTAATTGAGGCGAGTGAGGCCTGCAGTTCTTTAGACGTTGTCCTGGGGTCTTTTGTGACCTCTCGGATGAGTCGTCTCTGCGCTCTTGGGGTAATTTTGGTCGGCCGGCCACTCCTGGGAAGGTTCACCACTGTTCCATGTTTTTGCCATTTGTGGATAATGGCTCTCACTGTGGTTCGCTGGAGTCCCAAAGCTTTAGAAATGGCTTTATAACCTTTACCAGACTGATAGATCTCAATTACTTCTGTTCTCATTTGTTCCTGAATTTCTTTGGATCTTGGCATGATGTCTAGCTTTTGAGGTGCTTTTGGTCTACTTCTCTGTTTCAGGCAGCTCCTATTTAAGTGATTTCTTGATTGAAACAGGTGTGGCAGTAATCAGGCCTGGGGGTGGCTACGGAAATTGAACTCAGGTGTGATACACCACAGTTAGGTTATTTTTAACAAGGGGCAATTACTTTTCACACAGGGCCATGTAGGTTTGGTTTTTTTCTCCCTAAATAATAAAAACCATCATTTAAAAAGTGCATTTTGTGTTTACTTGTGTTATATTTGACTAATGGTTAAATGTGTTTGATGATCAGAAACATTTTGTGTGACAAACATGCAAAAGAATAAGAAATCAAGAAGGGGGCAAATAGTTTTTCACACCATTGTATGTGTGTATATATATATATATATGTGTATGTATATATGTATATATATATACATGTTTATATATATGTATGTATATATATATATATATATGTGTATGTATGTATGTATGTGTGTATACTTCTTTAACACAACGACATCGCTGCGAAGCACGGGTATTTTGCTAGTTTATTATATAGTGCATCTATCTATCTATCTATCTATCTATCTATCTATCTATCTATCTATCTATCTATCTATCTATCTATCTATCTATCTATCTATCTATCTATCTATCTATCTATCTATCTATCTATCCTGTCCGTGGAAACTCTGTCGGTTGACTGCTGTGGTCTGGGTGGGCGTGGTTGTGGGTTGCTGCCGGCTCCTTTCCTGGAGGGTCTCTGTGAGTATTTGTATTTTTCTATCTTTTTTCTTCTTTTCTCTTAGCTATATTACTGTTGTAAAGTTAGTTTGTTGTCAGTTAAGACACAGCTTTGGCGTGTTTTTGGCCATGGCCGTGTCCAAAGAGTCAGTGCCGGGGTTATTGCCAAAGTTTTATGAGAATCTCTCCGGCCGCAATGGGGCTAAGATCTTGGCAGATCCGATGGTCTCTATTGAGACGTGTGTGGAGACAGTTGGGAGAGTAGTTGGATATAAAAATGTTCGCTCGGCATCGAGAATGAATAAATCGGTGGTGGTTTTTGTAAATGAGGAATCCTTGGTGAATCAGTTGGTCGAGAAAGGGTTAGTTATAAGCGGAGCACTTGTCCTTGTTTTACCTTTATCAACACCAGCTAAAAATGTAATTCTTTGAAATGTTCCTCCATTTCTAAATAACGATGTTCTGGTAAATGAACTGAAGCGCTATGGCCAGATCATTTCAGAATTAACCATGATCCCTCTTGGTTGCAAACGGCATGAATTAAAACACGTTTCGTAGACAAGTATATATGATACTAAATAACATGAATGACGATATTAATGTAGCCCTCCGGTTTAAAGTGGACGGCAGTGACTATGTTGTTTTTGTCACGTCTGAATCCATGAAATGTTTCACTTGCGGTAGAGCACGACACAAGGCCTCGCAGTGTAAAACTGGATCAGTGATTTTTGCGGGTTCTCCTACTCACCCTGAGGAGAATTTAGATGAAGAGAACACTGAAGATAGTGAGCATGAATCTGAGAGTGGCGAAGGGATTGAAAGTATGGATGAGTGTGAGACTGATATAAAGGAGTCGGTGGCTGCAGCAGGTGTTGTTTGTGATCAGCCCCTTAGTACTTTGGTGACGGCGGCTCCTGAGAAGAGTCTGCTTCTGAGTATTACAGATATGACGGCCAAGGCCAGCGGTTCAGCTGATCGCCTATCAGTCAGTCCTGAGCTCCGCGAGCCGGCAGAGAGCACACCGACTGAAGTTCATGTATTGCCTGAGATCGAGAGCACTGGGGTGGCGGCAGCAGCAGCAGTTTGCTCGGGAGAAGCTGCGTCACTGGTCCCGGCTGTAACTGAGCCTCAGATCACTGATAAGATTGTTGAAGTGAACGTTTACGATCACAGTCTCCTGCCGGAGAGCTCATTGAAGGGGGCTGCTGAGGGCCAGAGATGTGAGAGAGCCGAGACTGACTGCAGAGTGGCCGTGGTGGTGAGCGGCAGTGCAGCGGTGTATGAAGGAGTGAGTGCGAGCAATGAGCCCGTTAAAGTTTCCACTCGAAAAAGGAAGGAACAATCAACGGATAGAGGACAGGCAAAGAAAAGCCTTGTGTCAGATCAGTCATCCAAAGAACATAGCGAGTGTGTGACAAATCAAAGTAACATCGCGAACGAGTTAAGAGACAATGTGGAAGGTGAAAGTGACATTGACACCTCTCAGTATCTGCTAAGAGGCAGTTATAGCACTGCCAGTATTAGGACTTTTTTGGAGTTTATTGATGGCAAGAAAGGAGTGAAGGTTGAAGATCATTTTCCAGATCTGCAGTTATTTCTCTTGTCTGCACAAAGAGTTATACGTGAAGCAGTTCAGTTAGGCATGGAGCAAAAAGAAGCAACCCGATTAAAGTATGTTATCAGTAAAGTACGCAAGTCACTCAACCCAAAATAATGGATTTTCTCTTTAGTCAGCTCATTTGTTTGGTGTCCTGTTTTTTACTGGGGACTCCCATTGACTTTTCCTCCATGCAGTCACTTCATATTGGGAGTTTAAATGTTAATGGCTGTAGAGGAGGAACAAAGAGGGCTGTGGTTTTTAACTTTTTAGAACAGAAAGCTTTGCATGTCAGCCTGCTCCAGGAGACCCATTCTGACCTTCAGAATCAACCACACTGGCTACGAGAAAGGGTGGCAGGTTTTTCTTAGCCATGGTTCTAGTCTTAGTGCTGGGGTGGCCATATTGTTCTCAAAATCTGTGCAATTCCAGATCAAGTGAGGTGGTGGCTGGACGATTGCTAGTGGTTCAGGTCAAAGACGGGGATCAGGATGTAGTGTTCATTAATGTCTATGCCCCAACGGGACACCAACTCGAGAGAAAGGATTTGTTTTTTTTTTTAATCGTTACAAAAGGTGGTCGATTCTTTTGTTAATGGCGAGTTGGTGCTGGTGGCTGGTGATTTTAATTGCACAGTTAATTACGTGTTGGATCACAATGGCATTGAACCTCATCCTGCCTCTGCTCAAGTCCTAGTAGCTCTTTTAAAACGGGCCGATCTCGTGGATGTCTGGCATCATAAATTCCCATCAGACGGACAGTACACCTGGGTGAAGGGATGGGATGGAAATATTTCTATGGCTCGATTAGATCGCTTTTGCTGTCCCTGCCACAATCTGAACACTGTCACTTCTGCCTCTATCTCTCTTTTTGGCTTTTCTGACATTCTTTGGTGGGGTTGAAAGTTGCCATCCCTAAAAAGAAACCTTTTTTCAAAACCTTCTGGTATTTCAACGTTTCACTACTAGAAGATGCCCATTTTGTCAAATGTTTTGAATTTTTCTGGAAGCAGTGGATTGTTACCAAATCTAGATTTGATTCACTCAAGCAATGGTGGGACATTTCGAAAGTTCAGATAAAGGCGTTTTGTCAACAATATACACAGGAAGTCACTCGAAAGTGCCTGCTGAACACGGCAGCCTTAGAAGAAGACATTTTGAAACTGCAGGATGCTTTACAAAAGGGATTTGATGAGGACATTTTTTCTGCTCTAACATCTAAAAAGCGTTCCCTTGCTGATCTTTTGGATTTACGTGCACAAGGGGCCCTGGTGAGGTCACATTTTCAAAATATTAATCATTTGGATGCACCCACAAAATTTTTCTTTGGGTTGGAAAAGAAAGAAGCCCAAAGCAAACTAATTCACATGCTGCACGACGCAGAGGGGAGAGAACTGAGAACCACTGAAGACATCCGAGACTTTGCAGTTTCTTTTTATACAAATTTATTTAAAGATGATTCTATTGATCATTCAGCAATGACTGATTTTCTCAATGGACTTCCTAGGATCCCAAATGATTTTAAGCTAAAACTGGACTCTGAAATAACTTTTCAGGAAATGTCGGATTCACTCTCCCATCGAAACACAGGAAAGTCTCCAGGAATTGATGGCCTTCCCGTTGAGTTCTACAGACAGTTCTGGACTTTACTGGGGGCTGACATGCATGCAGTGTTCATGGAAAGTTTAAGAGATGAGGAGTTACCTCTGAGCTGCAGAAGAGCGGTGATTACTCTGCTTCCAAAAAAGGGAGATCTATGGCAAATAAAGAACTGGCGTCCCGTGAGTCTGCTCTGTACAGACTATAAGATTTTCTCCAGGACTTTGGCAAACCGTCTTAAGGGCTGTAATGATGTAATCGGTGGTGAATTCTTGGCAAGCTTACTGTGTACCTGACCGCTCAATTTTTAATAACATTTTCTTCATACGTGATGTGATTGCAGCATCCAAATTGTATGGCGTCAATCTAGGAATTTTATCTATTGATCACAGATATTTGTTTAACACCTTGAAATGCTTTGGGTTTGGGGAAAATTTTTATCAAAATGATCAGACTCTTGTATACTAAGGTTTTTGGTATTTTAAAGATTAATGGCACATTGAACACCCCTTTCCTGGTCAAGAAGGGGATTCGACAGGGGTACGCCTTATCAGGCAGGTTGTACTCTTTGCTGATTGAGCCATTCCTTTTTCAGATCATTCATTCACTACAAGGTATGGATCTCTCTTCTCACCCAATTGTCGCTGCCAAATGTTTGGCCTGTGCAGACGACATGTCCATATTTGTCAAATCTGACCATGATGTCAATGTGGTAGTTTCATGCCAAACAATGTTTGAGAGCATCTCCTCAGCTAAAGTCAACTGGGCTAAGAGCAATGCTCTCCTACTTGGCTCTTGGGTTGAACGTCCACCACCAAAGCTTCCTGCAAATCTGACCTCGAACAGGAAGTGTTTTCGTTACCTTGGGGTGATGTTGGGAAGTGAAGGACTGGATGAGAGTAATTGGGATGACATTTTGGATCAAGTCAGTGCTCGGCTGAACAAATGGAGATGGATTGTGGCCCAACTGTCTTTTAGAGGGAGAGTAATTGTGGTGAACAACTTAGTTGCATCGATGCTTTGGCATAAACTCATGTGTGGAGATCCTCCTCCAGGGATGTTACATAAGATCCAAAAACTGTTGGTTGATTTTTTTTGGGATGGTCTGCATTGGCTGGACAGAGTGTGCTGTTTCTACCGGTGGAACAAGGAGGTCAGGGACTCGTCGATGTACCATCAAAGATTGCAGGTTTTCGACTCCTGGTTATTCAAAAGCTTTTTTTTTGGTTCTCACCATCTGATTTGGAGGAATTTGGCACTTCATTTCTTTTTTTGAGTTGGAGGTTATGGATTTGACAAGCAGCTTTTGGCAATGGAAATTAATGAAATGGACCTTTCAATGTTACCCATATTTTATAGGGGTGCTTTATTGATCTGGCATCTTGCTTTTAAAAGACATTTCAGTACATCAGGTTGGCTGCACGATGAGCCTTTGATTTTTAATTCGCTGTTCTCGTGCTTTCAACTGAGGAGTACAAGTTTTACTGATTTATTGATAAGAAATGGAATTTAAAAAATCAGCCACTTATATGAGAAGGAGCAACAGACATTTGTGGAGCCTTCAGTTTTGGCTTCAATTTTAGGTGTGAAGTCAGTGTGGATGATTGAGGGCTTTCTGTCTTCTGTGGCCAAAGAACATCACAAACTTGAAGACTCCATCAGCACCACCAGCACAGATCTACAGGTCTGTCCTGCTGTTGATGTCAACTCCATCCTCAAAAACTCGATTATCACATTTGACAAAGGAAATGTGGTGTCATTTATGTGTTTATCCAAAAAAGAACTTTATGAATATTCTATGAAAGTGATTCATTTTCTTTCCCTGAAGACAATCGTTGATTCACAATGGAGAGGACATTTAGGGGTAGTAGGTGTGAGGGTGCCAGCCTGGAGGCAGCTGTACAAGCCTCCGAGCAACAAAACGACAGCCGACCTACAATGGGGGATTGGGCACAGCGTCATAGCCACAAAGTCCTTCTTAAAAAGAATCAAACTTGCAGAGGATGACAGATGGGATTTTTGTGGGTAAAGGGAAACCGTTTTTCATCTGTTTGCGTAAGATTAGGAGTTTTTTTTTCAAGTTTTTAACTGATTTGTGTAAAAAGCTAAGATCAGATTTTAATATTGTGATATTTATTTATGGGGCTGCGTATCATAAGAACAACAGGCACAGGACACAGTTAATGAACTTTTTGCTGGGTGAAGCAAAACTAGCAATTTTAAAAAGTAGAAAAAATAAACAGTGTGGGAAAGGAACTGTGGACATCCACTTACTGTTTAAGCTGAATATTCAAACTGGAATTTACTTACTTTAAACTAATGCACAAAAAATTACATTTCTGAGGATGTGTGGTGTACGAAAGGGGTACTGTGTGCTGCTGAGGAGGGTGAACTAAAAATCAATTTCTAACTCGTTGGAAAATTGTAAAAATTGAAGTTATTTGTAGCAAGTGATACTTTGTGAACAACACTGGGAACCGGGGCTGACTGGGCCTTAGTTATATTTATTATGAGCATAAATGAGGAGGGAACTGGGGGGGATGAGAAAATCTAAAATATTTATATGATAACTGCGTGTGGGGTTACACGGGGTTAATCGGGCTTTTTTTTACTTTTCATTTCTTTGTATTGGTTATTGATAATACGTTTTGTTGTATGTGTACTTTAATATATATTGACATTTGTTATATTTTTTGGTTCAATAAAGTACTAAAGTAGTAAAATTTAAATCTATCTATCTATCTATCTATCTATCTATCTATCTATCTATCTATCTATCTATCTATCTATCTATCTATCTATCTATCTATCTATCTACATAATAAACTATAAACATGAGCATGAGACACATTTAATTAAACTGGTCTTATTTTGTGCTTTATTTGGTGTGACTGGGGCTTTCTTTCTTTCTTTCTTTCAGTGGGGAGGTTCGACTTGACTTCTTCACTCGGTAATTGTCCAGGCTGGCATGTTTTAGTATACACAGTCTTAATGGTGCAATCATAAAATAGACATAAATTATATAAAACCAAAATACACAACTTAAATGAATTCTTTGATTCGTCCAGTTTGTTTGTAATACAGTACAGTGGAACCTCGGGTCACGACTGTAATTCATTCCAAAACTCTGGTTGTAAGCCGATTTGGTCGTGACCCGAAGTAATTTCCCCCATAGGATCCAGACCGTATGAACTGTATGTAAATATATATTTTTTTAAGTTTTTAAGCACAAATATAGTTAACTATACCATAGAAAGCACGGTGTAATTGTAAACTAAATGTAAAAACATTGAATAACACTAAGAAAGCCTTGAACAACAGAGAAAACTAACACTGCAAGAGTTCGTGCTATAGCCTTACGACCCACTCACTAAAAACACTTTTTTTAATGAGTTTTAAGCACAGGGAAAAAAATTTGAAAAATCCGTAATTTAATAAACCATCAAGAAAAGTAACATTGCAATAATGCACGCTACGAACCGATCATTGTAAGCAGAAGTGAAGTGGAGGTTAAAATCCAATAGAAAAAAGTCTTCATTAAATACAACGCTCGGATCTGTCTCTTTAAAAACAAGTCCGTTGCATTCTTTAACTGCCTTCTCGGCCTCATGCGTCCAGCCGTCTCTCTCTCTCGCTGCACAGAGACTGAACACGTGCAGAAATCATCGGCGCGCACAAACCGAAAGGGAAACTGGCTTGTTCGTCACCCGAGTCTGTGGTCGTGAACAGATGCAAAAGTTTGGCAAACTTTTTGGTCGTAAACCGATTTGTACGTTATCTGAGAAGTTCATGAACCGAGGTTCCACTGTACATGTATATTCCAGATTGTGTAGCTGTCTCTTAGTCTTGCGCTGGCCTAACTGCCGAACACGGAGACAACAAGGAGGAACGCAGCTCTCTGCCTGCTACTCGTTTCTTTAACATTTGTCTGAATTGTACTCGCACGTTGATTCCCTGGAATTTGTAAAATGACAGAAATGTTCAAATTGCCCTCATTTGTTGTCCTTGTCCAACAGGTTCACATACAGGTGGAGGAGTTTGTCGGCTGGTGTGTCCTGAGGCTAACATTTTGGACCATCCTGCCCTCCTTCATTAGTGAGCCGTTTAATAAGATCCCGCCCTGTGCTTACGAGCTTTGTGTTTCATTTGCTCTAAAAGACGTGTGCATTTGCCAGGAAAATAACTGAATGGTGAAGATCATGTCCACCGTTTATGATCTTGTGATTTTTGTATTTTCCTTAAACTTTTTATCTCCACCTTAAACACCCATTAATTAAATCTGTACAATCATTTTTACGTTGCGCCTTTGTGTGAATTATTATTTTGTACACCGTTTGCGCCTTTACACGCTGTCATGTAGCACTTCAGGAATGTCCAGCATATTTAAGGCCTTTGTTCAAATCACGAATATCTGGAGGATTTCTACTTTGTAATGTTTTTTGCGACTCAAATTTTCTTTATGTAAACTTGATTGATTTGTATGGAATGCAATAAAATGAATAAAAAAAAAAAGAAACATTTTTTGCGTTTTGTCGACTTTAGACTCATTTGTATGTTTGGTGTCCACTCCTTGCTGGATGGCTCCTCTCTGCTTCTTTATCCCTCCAGGGTTCGAGGAGATCAGTCCATTCCGCACATTCCGCCTTTCAGTTGCTGTTCACGTGTTGGCGGCAAAAAACATCAGCCATTTAAACCCCTGAGTTCAGGGGTTTCCTCACAGTTGGATTCTTCTGACCTCCCTGCCTTCCTCTGATCTTTTGAACCCTAATCAAAGATGGGGATGGTCAGTTTAAACAAGCCCCTGCATCATTAGGATCTCTTGGTCCATTCATGTTACTGAAGTTGCTGGTGTGACCAGCCATCCTCTGGATTGTGCCACCGCATTCGAGTCAGACTGTGGGCAGACTTGGACCTCTCTGGCACTGATTTATGCTGTGCTTGTGGGTTCCATGACTTCGTTTTATTTTGAGCTTCAGATCACAGACAAATGTTCTGATGTTAACTTGTAGATTTTTCCAGTGCAACTTTGAATTCCATGTTTGCCACTTTGTTGACACAGCAATCGGCCCCCCACCATCATGCTTGATCCATTCCTCTTATCAGGCTTTGATTCTGCTCGGCTATATTTCGTAATATTCTGTTAATTTTGCTGGGTGGTCTTTAGCAAATTTGTCTTGTTTTCCTTTTTTGGGATGTGGTGTCCTTCACTGTTGTTTAGTGTCTTGATGTCCTAGTCTCATGTATGCAGATGTTATCTGGTGCCTGCCTATTTTTGGCTGGTGGTCTATGGGTTTTTGTCACCCCCTTGACCTTCTGGCTTACCTTTGAGGGACACACCTAGAGATGTTCACGGTGGTACTGACTGTGTCTGCGTGTGCCCTTCTCTCTAGTCCTTCGACTGGCCACTGATGGTGCACCTTGTTGTGAACACGCTGGAGCTCGAGGGACCTTGTGATGTAATGATACACTCACATGAAGAAAAGAGGACTTGCAGGAGGTGGCCCCCTGCTGCTGGAGCAAAGAAAGATAACAACATTTGATGAAGTGGGACTCCTCCACTCTGGATAGTGTACACAAAAAAAGTCCTCTGTTATTTGTAACCCTTCTGGCCAGCACAAACTAAAGCTCAGTAGATATGCAATCATCTAACCGGCCATGATGGAACACTGTGTCATCAGGTCACCTTTAAACAACAGAGTGTGACTGCAGACCGCAGTACCAAGGAGGTCAGTCATGTAACACCCTAACCTCACAAAACGGCCATCACATTATGCAGTGGGTAAGATTAGGGTGGGGTGTGTGTGACTGAAAGGGCGTTTTGTATCCGACGTTCTGGGCATTTCCTCACGTATGCCATGGGTATTGCAGGCTGCAGTTAGACCCAGCTCCCCTTAGAGCAGATTTAAGCCAAAGCCTGGGACACAGCCGGGCAAATGCCACACTTGGTCAGATTTCTGTGTATTCCACGATGACAAATTTCACCAAAAGCAAGAGTGATGGTCATTAGCATGCTGCAGGCAGGCATGTCATGTGCTGTCATTGGCAGACCCTATGGATTTAACCCACTCCATTGCGTCCAGATGGCAAGGAAGATTTTAACAGAGTGGCAGTGCCAGACCGGACTGGTCCATAAGCGAGACCATTGCTGCTGATGAAGCTGTGGCGAAGAGCAGACTACATGTTGCTGGGCTTAGACTGGAGTGACCTGTCAGTGTTTGTCTGCTCACAATCATATATCTGATCTTACATCAGCAAAGTGTCAGGCCAAACAGACCTGCTGTGGTCACAACTGTCCTTAGTAATGACATGTAAATGCTGCCTTCCCTGGAATTGTAAACCATGGACGACTTCTGGGATGCCCAACACCTGGAAGTGGGACCCTCGGCAGATTCAGAGTTTGACTGACAAAAGATACCTAAAGGTTGCAAGATGGCTGTTGTTAATGTCCACCTATATGTCTGTTATTTATTTACATTTAATGGAGGGAAAGGAAAGTTTCAAGCACTGGGGTATAAATATCAGGGGGCACAGAGGCTGAATCCCCCTGTTCATTTATCAGCATGGGAAAGTTAAAGCAACCTACAACTCAATGGAGGGAAAAGTGTGTTGACCTTAATAGGTGAGGGAATGGCTCTAAAAACCGGCTACTCGCCTGAAACGCCCAAATCAAAAGGAAAGGAAACAACGAAAAAGATCAACTGGCCAGTGGAGCCCCCGGTGTGCTGCTGTATTGGCAGGGGGAGGCTGGACAAAGGATTATGTGCAGGGTGCCAATTGTGGGGTTCTTAGAAATAAATTTTTGATGAAATATTTTTTTCATTAAATAAATTTTGGTTACATGTTGGCTTTCTCATTTTATTTTGTACGAGATTAACTAAAACGTTATTTTTAAAAAATGTCTTTTATATTAATCGTTCCCAGGGGTGCCAATAGTTATGGAAGGGACTGTGTGTGTACAAAATTCCCAGAATAGTTTTTAAACCGATCTTTTCCCACAACCCTTCCAGCCAGACGTCTCCCACTTCTGTACTTGTCTTTTTGTCACCATGTCTAAAGCCCCCCTGCATGTTTTCATGGGTAGCAAAGGAGTCACAGGGCATGAGATGAGATGAGATGAACTTGGGAGGTGCAAACCAACATGGCTGTTGGTCCCAGTATTTTGACAGTGCAGGCACACTCTCGTGGCTTCACTTCGCCAGGCGTCGATGCCTCGGCACTTGAGTGTAATGTCACTGATAAAATGTCGGGCCACGGGGATCAAAACTCCTTATGAACAAGTCAGCCAGTGACAAAGACAAATCATCATTGTCTTCATGATCGGTTTGACCTGACACACTCTTTTCGGTTTAGGAGACGCTGGACTGTAGCCTTAAATCCAAGTTTCCCGCGTCATTTCTTTGTTGTTCTTTCTTTCAAGTCCTCATCCATAGCAACACAACTGTCTTTTCAATCATTTGTCAGATTTTGGGAAATGAATTTTGCAGAGACTCTGTGCACGCCAAGATCTCGTGTCCAAACTGTTAGTGGAGCTCCAAGAAACGGCACACGAGTTCTGTTAATTCATCACTAGTACAACATTGATGGACTCGGGATTGCGTCTCAAATTTTATCAGCATTTTCATCCATTCAAGAGACTGAAGGGTGAGCAGGTTGTGGTGATTTTTGCTCCCACTTGTAGACTTGTGTTCGTCTCATCCCCTCATCTTCAAAAGCTTGTTCTAGCAGCGGTTCAACGGAGCAGAAAATCACATTTTAGACAAACTCCTGAAAATCCACCATGGTGGTATGGAGAAGAAAAACCTCATCCAAGCCGTGTGCACGACTGTAGAGTAAAGAGCAGAGAGTGCCCCCCGGCGGACTGTGGTGGTGCGGTACCTGGCGGGCACACTTGCCGCTGGCTGACTGATTCTGGAATTCAGGTACAGTATGTGTGTATAACTGCCAGCTTTATTTTCACTGCCCAGTAAGGTCCAGTAATGTGCCTATGCTTCTATAATTTGTTTTTTTTGTAAACACTCTTAGCCATTTGTTATTTTTCTGTGTATCCCCCTCCCCTACCCCCAAAACTTGGCTGTTGTCTTCATGTGGGCAGCACTTCAGTCTTCTGGCATTTCTAAGGTGTTTTTTTTTTTTTGCTTTGCCCGCTTGTTAATGCTCTCTTTCTCTTTCTTTCTTTTCTTCACAGTAACTACTTTCCCAGCTCCTTACTTACCCACTGAGGAGATCTGTTAGGCTGCCTATGGCTTCTAATTTTGTGCTCATCTGCTATTTCCATGCCGTTTGTTTTTTAAAGTTTTGAAATGTCACTTTTCAGATATCGGGCTTGAGAATTTACTCTTTGAGAACGCTGTGAAGATTATGATCAACAGGCAACTCAGACTGAAGTCCTCATCACTAAGAAATACTTTGTGGGTTTAAAGTTAAACCCACTGGTGCGGCACACGAGTCACGGCTCTCGCACGCCACGCTTTGGTTTACATTTTAATAACTGAAGTTGCTCAGGTCTGCCTTTTCCTTTTTCGTGACAGCCCCACCGACGCACGTTCTCAGCTGCTTGATGTAGTTTTGGGTTGCAGGGGGCCAGGGCTTCTCCAGGTGATACACAGCTAAAGGCAGCAGCCAGTCGGACACACACACACTCGGGCCACATTTTGGAATTGCCAGCAAACCTAATGAGTCCACTTTTGGAGCTGCGAGTGGACAACAATCGGGTGTGAAATTCTAAGTTCGCTGCTCCATGAGTGTCACCCTGAGAAGTGAGGTGACATTGGAGAGCTTCACTGGATGGCTTGGCCTTCACTTTCTGAGGAGGATCACTTACTTTAGACTCGGCTTGAATTTCTTTGCAAGAAAAGAGAAACAAATGGCTTATTTATTCATAGACTTGTGGGGGAGCTGTGATGGTTTACAGCAGCCTTGGGTGAAGGTCCAGTACCAGCCACTCGCTCCAGCTGCTTTGCCCCTTACTTACCTAGTGGTAGAGCTGCCACACTTTGTTTGAAGGATTTGATGGACCAGTGAATGACGACAGACTTAGTGCAGCCGCTGCCCCACAGCTCCGGAGTGCTGCGTTCAAATTGTAGCCAACTTTCTCCATGAGTCTGCTTTGCCAAAGGCATGCTGGTTAGGCTAGTTGGCCATCACAATGACCGAGCCCGTACACGTGGGTTTGTGAATGCTATGCTGCTGGCACACTTACCATCTCTACCTCACTGATGGCTCCATCCTATCAGAAGGGTGCAAGTTCCACCTTTTCGGAAAGTACATTTTTCATAGGCCATTGTGTTCCCTGACCACATTGTTTGCTTATTAGAGGAGAATTTATTTATTTATTTATGTCCAGACAGTAAACGTTGTTTCTAAGAGTCTTGCTTCACTGGCTAGTTTTGACTTTAATGTTCTTAAAAAAAAAATCTATAGAGAGCAGGCCAACAAAGCTGGCCGTTCCTATCCACTTCATTCTTCTAAGATAACATCAATTCGAGTGTTGAAAGTCCCTAAAGTTCTACTGTCTGTGGTGAAGGGCCACACAGCCACAGGGAGAACATGGCAGTGCGGCAGAATCAGCAGGCAGGGATTCAACTGAAGCTGACCACAGCCCCGCAGTGCCGTCAAACGAAATCCATCACTGCACGTTCATATCCTCTTTATAGGCCTGCAGAGACGTCCAGAGCGGCGACAAACACCTGGCAGTCAACTCCTGTGACAGGACGGACCTGCTGGAGAGTGGGCCGCACACAACGGGGTCCGTCTTGTCCATGGCTTTGCAGAGACCCAGCCAGACCAGCACCTTAGCCTGTTAGTCCTTGGCACAGACACTCGCTGCCACTTAGTAGTCACGCTGGAGACAACAAACGCTTCTCTTTAATTTGCCATCTGAGTATTTTTGATAAAATGAATGATTTGAACTTCTTTTTAACTTGGGCACAATACCGATTAAAGGCTGAAAAAATACAAATACAATTCTACTCTGTCAAATGTGTAAATGTCCATGTTGGAGGTTTAAATGTTTTTATGGCAACTGTATTAAAAGACAACCAACTGGACAGCATATTTTGATTAATTATGTCAAAGAGGAACAACAACAACAACAAAAAAAGACACAAACACTGAAATGAATTAGATGTAATATTCACATGGAAGACAACATATACAATATTAAACATTATCCTAGAACAATACTGCTCTTTCTAAATTAATGCCAATTATTTGTTGCCGTGATCTGATCAACCATAAACTGGCTGGTTGGACTGAGTGGAGATAAAAATAAAATAAAAGTCTGAAGACCATTTGATGTACGGCAGAAGAAAAACATGAATTAACGTATAAAAATGCCAAACTGAAAAACACACACATATATATATATATATAATGAATCTGTTAGGCATTTGTATAAAGAAAAATCTAAAGAGTTAGGTTACAAAAACAAAAAAACAAACCAAAAACAAAGGACAAACACGAGTATTGTGCACCTCTCGGATTCTCAATGGGATTAAAGCTCCGCGTATGGATTGATCTGTTAAAGTGTCCACACATGCAAAGCTTGCACAAGTAATACTGCAGGTAAGGTCAGAGGAAAGGGAGCTGCTCCAGGTGGATAGCCGAGCCACGTCAGAGTAAGCGAAGCTGAGGTGGGTGTCCCTGGCATTCATTATGTACAGTTAAACTCGGGACTCTGGTATGTTTTGTGGAGCGATCCCACCGAATGTTACATTTTGAGTGATCCACCCTTCATAAATGCCAAAATGCACATATGCAAAGGTGTCCCGTAGGCCTTAAACATGATTCTGTTAGGTCCAGAAAGAATAAATAATCAGATTTCAAATACTGCTTTCAAAAACGTGGTTTGCTGTTTGTGTGACTAACGATTCCAGGCGGCCGTGTTTTTGTTTTTACTGTCTGTCGTGTTTTAGTCTTCTCATCTTGACAGCTGAAGGTGCGCTCTAACACGTTTTCTGAATATTTATTTATTCTCCAAGCCTTCTCTACTGTGAAGTAACAGCTCTATGTGGCTGCTACCCTTTCATGCACTGACATCACAATCATTTAAACTCCTACACTCAACTGGGATGTGATGTGCACCCTAGTCAGAGAGACGTCAGGAGGAAACTCTTCTTTTCAGAGGAAATCCACAAATATCATCAGGACAGGGAGTCACTCCTGTGGTTTCAATGAACTATTTTGCTTGGTTGTGATGCAAGCCATGTTTGTTTTAATTGTCTCCTTATTTAAAACCTGACTGCTTACAATTTATGGACAGCATGTGGACACACAGACATTTTGTGGGAAGTTCTGAAGATTAGTTTGTGGAGTGATCCATAAGCTGTCAGACGATGATGATAAAAAGCAGGAGGTAAATGGACCAAACGGGAAGTCGGCATGGTAGTGGGACAGTCCTTCTGAATGCAACACACTGATACTGCTATTGCATTGATGGATGTTCAAAAATATGTTGCAGTGTCTTATTTTCCTGCTCCAAGTGCTTCTCAAAGGAGAAGTATGGTCCTGTTTTACAAACTTTGCTGTCCATAATATAGATTTATTTCTTTACATTTTACTTTGCGTTCTCACTGCTTTTTTTCCCCCACTTGACTCAAGTGGACTAAATGCAGCTCCTACAGCCACACTTGATGGTTTTCTCAACATCTTCAGTGAAAGAAGTCCCATCGCTACACTCAAAGGTGTATTTCCTGCGTTTTGTGCGCTGACCACTACAGCAGGCACCCATTTCACAAGACCCGCTGCATTCAACCCATGATACCATGCGCGTGGTCTGGCAGATGGTGTAACCCCTCTGCACCTGGTAGTAGTCTCGTACTGGATCTCCACGGCATTCAGACTCTGTAAAGACAAAACAAGCTGATGCTATCAACGTGCACGTTCATCATAAGCCTAACCCAGTCCGTCGAGGATTATTAGGGTTCAATATCTGAACAATTCCATGTTTGGGCAAAATTCTGATTCTTATGTCACCACATTATTAGCTCCTCAAATGTTTAAGTAAATTAGTACTAATAAGTTTCTATATAAAAATCACAATATTATTAGCAATAAAAAGCAAATAACATCTGAATTATAACAAAGTAAAAAAAGAAAGAAAGCAAAAACAGGAATATCTTTGAAAAGCATATGGACTGGTGTTTTGTAGTTTCTGGGACAGGCCAGCAAAAAGTGGCTTTAGAAAACTGGTGGGTATTTGTATTATATTTAGCAGAATATTCGGTTATCAGTTAGTCAGAAAACATAATAAATGACAGAAAGAAGACACAAATGGGGTTACAGGAAGTACTGAAGTAGTATTTGTCACAAAATAGTACCATGACAAGAATATGGCCCTGAATATCACAAAGATAAATGAACTTTTTGTGGTTTGCATCAGATACGGAGAATCCTCACAGTCATTAATGATGGAGCGGCTGCTTTATATTCCGTAGGCCGTAGCTCACTGATGACCTGGCCTAAAACACGCTGAAAGTAAAGAGGGTCTTCACATAACAAGTGTGGGATGGGTTACGGGACACTCGTGAATGTTTTATAGCTGCGCGGTTTTCAAATGTGTCTTTCTGGAGACAGAACTCTAGTGTATGATATGGCAGCACAACTACACGGGGCTCAAGGCCTTTCCAGAGCTCTGAAGTCTGACCACCAATTTTAGAGGTTTCTTGTAGATGTGGCCTTAATAAAGTTTCTTACATATCATGGAATGTCAATCACTCACTAGCTACAGGGAAACTGCGCTTACCTCTTCAAGGCAACAGATAATACAGAAGGATCAATGCCCAAGTGACCATTATGAAACGTGTTGCACTGCATATTGCACAATTTCGAACATTGCAGAAGGTGATATTTCCTTTCTGTATTTTGGGTTGTTTGCTATGTTGCACAACTGACATTTTATTTGCTTTCATATTTTTGTTTTTACTAAGAGTATAAATCTATCTGTTAAATATTGAACAGTCTTCTCCAGTTCAGGACCACAGACTTGAACTATTGTTTTCATAGCTGAGTTGGGCTCACAGATTTAATGTAATTGATTATCTTTTACCCTAACCAGTTTTTTTAATTAACGTTAGCAAAATAAAAAGTAGATTTTCATTTTTGCTCTTTAAATCTTTAGGTGTGGTCCATCCATCCATCCATCCATCCATTATCCAACCCACCATATCCTAACTACAGGGTCATGGGGGGTCTGCTGGAGCCAATCCCTGCCAACACAGGGCGCAAGGCAGGAAACAAATCACGGGCACAGGGCGCCAGCCCACCGCAGTTTGGTGTGGTCACCTTTGTGATTTTGTTTTTGGTCATACATCTCTAAAATCAATGCGTTAGTAGTAGTGACCTCTTAAAGCGGACATCCACTCATGCCAGTAAAACTGTAGGTCATATGGTGTTGAACAATTCATTCATTTTAAAATGTTAAAGGAAAAAATGTTATAGCAGACAGCGGTAGGCTTGGTTTATTTTTAAACCCAGTAATTTTTGTCTGCCTTGTTTCTTAGCAACAAAAATATATATGAATATTGAATTGCTGTGAAAAAAAACATTTTCGTTTTTGCCACCTTTACATATAACAGTCAAACAGTGCATACACTGGAAATGAATAGGTGACATGTAATGGTAAAATTATTTGAATTCCTCAAAGTGCTTTACAATTTTCTGTTTTAATTACTCAAAGCCTAAAAGTCTTTTTTTCTGGAGCATGTGGGTGTACAGCAGTATAGAATTTTGTGCTATGGGGTTTTAAGATCCAATGCTTTTGTAAGTATTTTTCAAATAAGATAAATTGATTAGTTTCAGAGCTTTTTAAAAGGCCAGTCCAGTATGTACAGAAAAGGAGGGGGATACTAAAAGACGACTAATGTGTTGAATTTGCTAACTGCAGGTGAGAATTGGGATTGAAGATGCCATCATCTGCCTGCTGCACTGTGCCCTCAGTCACCTAGACAAGCCAGGAGGAACTCTTAGGATTATGTTCTTTGATTTCTCGTGTGCTTTTAACACCATCCAGACTGTGGGGTAGGTTATTGGTAATGGAGCTGGATGCTCCCTTAGTTCTGTGGATTATGGACTATCTGACTGGAAGGGCACAGTAAGTGCGGCTACAGGGCTGTGTGTCTGACACTGCTGTGTGGCGCTGGCGCTCCACAAGGGACAGTTCTGTCACCATTCCTTTTAACCTTGTACACCGCAGATTCTAGCTACAACACAGAGGGCTGCCATCTGCAGAAATTCTCTGATTACTGTGCAATACAGTGAGTGATCCCTCTCTATATCGCCCTTCGACTTTCGCGGCTTCACTCTATCGCGGATTTTAAATGTAAGCATATGTAAATATATATCACAGATTTTTTGCTGGTTTGTGGATTTCTGCAGACAATGGGTCTTTTAATTTATGGTACACGCTTCTTCAGTTTGTTTGCCCAGTTGATTTCATACAAGGGACGCTATTGGCGGATGGCTTAGAAGCTACCCAATCAGAGCATGTATTACATATTAACTAAAACTCCTCAATGCTATAAGATATGCTTCCTGCGCGGCGCTCGATTGTTTGCTTTTCTCTGTCTCTCTCACTCTCTGCCTGACGGAGGGGGTGTGAGCAGAAGGGCTGTTTGCTTAGAAGATACTGACGCTCCTCTAAAAAATACCGCTTTATCGCGGTGCTTCGGCATACTTAAAAGCACGTATTGATTTTTTGATTGTTTGCTTTTCTCTCTCTGACGTTCTCTGCCCCTGACGTTTACTTCTTTGAAAAGGAAGATATGTTTGCATTCTTTTAATTGTGAGAAAGAACTGTCATCTCTGTCTTGTCATGGAGCACAGTTTAAACGTTTGGCTAAAGGGTGTTATTTCATGTCTAGAGGGCTCTAATAATGTTAACAGGGTGGAAAAGTTTATAAGGGCTTAAAATATATAAAAATAACCATACAAACATATGGTTTCTACTTCGCGGATTTTCATCTATCGCGGGGGGTTCTGGAATGCAACCCCTGCGATTGAGGAGGGATTACTGTACTTGGAAGTATCAGGCATTGTGACGAGACAGAATATAGGAAGGTAGTGGACAGTTTTGTTAAGTGGTGTGAGCTGGATCTGCTGCAGGTCAACACCACTAAAACTAAAGAACAGGAGGTGGATTTAAGAAGACCACAATCTCCAGTCACACCCCTGTCTATTAAGGTTGTGGATGTGGAGACTGTTCAGGAATACAGGTATCTGGGGGCGTACAGTATATGAACAGTAAGCTAGACTGGTCCAAGATCTCACGGGCCATATATAAGAAGGGCCAAGTCTGTATTTCCTATGAAGACTCTGATCTTTTATGTTCTGCAACACCATGCTGCGGATGTTTTAGGAGTGCGTGATTGCCGGTGCTATTTTTTTTATTATTTGTTTTTTTTTTTGATGTGGTGTGCTTGGGGGTCCAACATGAAAGTGGCAGACATTAAGTGGCTAAACAAACTAATTTTGAAGGCTGCCTCTGTGATAGGAGAGAAACCGAAGCAGACTTCAGTCACATAGTGGTGTGGTAGGACAGAGGAGCGTTTTCAGTAATAGAAATTGTCTAACATAATGTGCCCCACTGAACTTCATAGGAAATCCTTCCTCCCCGCAGCCATCAGACTCTATAACTCCTCTTCCAGTCAATCATTCATGCTATAAGCTGTTTCCTTTTTTCTCTAATGGATATCCCAGTACATCTTCAACTACTTAGATGTGCAATAACTTGTCTGTTCTTATCATGTGAATAACAGGAATGTGCAATATTAATACTTCAAGCTCAGTATACTATTACTGTCTAGTATACTACAGATTTTGTAAAATACTCACATGCATATTATTTATTGTATTTCATTACCATGTACCTGTAGAGCTTAGTGAATGATGATATTGTGTACTTTATTTTGATATTTATATTCTATTTATATTTTTATCATACAGTAGATACTTATTTTTTATACTTGCTCTTAGTGTTACTTGTGCCTTTATATATGTGTGCAGTTGTAACATAAATAATTTCCATCGTGATTAATAAGGTTTTCTGATTCTGATAACTTTTGAGATATTCTGATAATTCAGTTTTAGAATATTGTATTTGAGCAGAAATATTAGTAGTAAATGCAGTTGGAGTGGTTTTGTTGGTTACAAACTGATTTATTTTCTTTCATGGAAACATCAATGTTTTATTAAAATCTAGTAATGTTTCCTGCTCTGTGGTGAAACAGCAAACAAGCAACATAACCTCTGACAGACTATTTTCTACACTGAATGTACTTGCTGTTAATTTGTCTTCTGGGGATTGATTTAATGTTATGCTCTGTTCTTCTTTTTTTATATAAAGTCTAAAATGCATACTTTTTCATAAGAATATAAAAATGTCACTCTTTTAGACTTTGGCCTTTAAAGCATCTCACCTGCATCGCAGAGGTCGCCACTATATCCACTATCACAATGACAATATGCCTCCCCAGCATCTGATATCTGGCATCTGCCATGTTTACACTGTAGTTTTTTGCAGGGGTTAAAGAGCTCCCCCTGCTGGTTACACAGGGCTCCTTGGTATCCATCTCGACATTCACAGCGATATGTTAGCTTATCTAGAGGAACACAGGATCCATGGACACATCTATAAAATAAGCATACAAGGATATCCTTATTTAATACATTTATTTGTGAAGTTAAATACTAAAATGTTGAAAAACAGACTGTGTACAATTTGATACAAAGAATGACACCTAAACATAGCAGCCAGGCAGCAATGGCCTAAATGGCTATTTTCTTGTTTTTCCAAGTTTTATACCCTTCGTATGAACAGGTTTGAGCGTATATTTCCCAGTTACTGTAT
This sequence comes from Polypterus senegalus, assembly GCF_016835505.1. NCBI lineage: Eukaryota > Metazoa > Chordata > Cladistia > Polypteriformes > Polypteridae > Polypterus > Polypterus senegalus. The sequence continues at coordinate 276,450,555 of NC_053154.1, forward strand.
ATTACAAAGTAAACTACTAAGAATTTAATTCATTGTTATAACATCAAATTCCCACAGACTGTGATGGTTAAATTGATTTGGTGCTGGGAAATTGTGCCCTGACCTTGACCCATTATGTACAAGTGTGGGTCCAAATAAGGATGATATCATATAAGTAATAAGTCCTTGTTTTTTTTCTTCCTAAATTTCAAAAAGGATGTTCAAAAAAGCCTTTACCTTTATACTTATTAAGTCCTTACTACCTGATATTAGATTTCAGGAATACTTAACGATAGTTTTGGAACAACATTCATAATATAAATTCAGCATTTTTGTAAATAATAACTTATATAGTTACTGTATGATGGTAAAATACAAACGTAATGTTATTTTAATGTATTTTTTATGTTACATTTTTCCACATATACTAAGTGACCCAAGGTCCCCAGTGCATACAGTGCTTTTTAAAGGATACCAGCATGTATCTATGGATTATGTGTGTGTGTGTGTGTGCATAAAAAAGAGGGGTAAGAACAACACTAAAGAAAGTAATGGCTTTGAACACAGCATGGCGCTAGGCACAAGAGGTACTTATGCTATCAGAAACATCAAAGCACTGAATTGTTCACACTTGACAGTATCATGAATATATACAAAGTGGGTGACCGCCCAGAAAAATGAAATTCAGCCAGTAACAGTATTAGGATGGGAAGCAGGTTGTCGACATACTGTAGGTGGCTTGCCTTGTTAAGTGTAATAGACTGTCTACAGTCAGTCGAGTAACAGATCAGTACTGGAGGATAATATTGGGTCTCTACTTATACTGATATTGATATCAGTGGGTCTCCTTTTCTAGTATCCACTCCCCTGGACTGATGTGCACAACGACAATAATAAACTCAGTTTTACTAATGTGCCTGTTAAACAATTCCAGGAACATCAAAGTGCTAAACTTCACCTGTATTCTTTGTCCACTGGATTGACAATAAGGTACATTTTTAGAAAGGATGCAAAAAGTCATACATTTACTTACTGTTACTTGCTGTTAATACTTAAAATAAAAGTAATAAAAGTTTATGTTTCAATGTTTTTCTACATTTTCCCAATGTAGTCACTGCCTGCCAAAATAGCTTCTACACAGCCTTCTCCAGATGATTTTCACTCCATAACTTAAATCATTTCATTTCAAATGTCAGACAAAATCTTTCTTTCAAATGGTTATACATTTGCCTCTTTACACCACAAAGATTGCTTAATAACAGAACACATACTCAGAGTTGTGAGAATGAGAGTTTATATAGTCCGGTCCATAAGTACCTGGCTCTGCACACCACCACCACAAAAGATTTGAAACCAAGCAATCAAGGCGTGATTGATACACTGAGTTTCAGCTTTAATTCAAGGGGTTTAACAAAAATACTGCATGAGCTGTTAGAAAAGACAGATATTTTTATAAATGGTCCCCCTATTTTCAGGGGCTCAAAAGTATTTAGACAATTGACTTTAAAATTCTGCTTATGGTTTTTAAAGCCATAAATAATCTCGCCCCATCTTATATATCGGAATGTCTGACACCTTATATTCCAAATCGTAACCTCAGATCCTCAAATGAGTGTCTCCTTAGAATTCCAAGAACAAAACTTAAAAGAAGTGGTGAGGCGGCCTTCTGCTGCTATGCACCTAAAATCTGGAATAGCCTGCCAATAGGAATTCGCCAGGCTGATACAGCAGAGCACATTAAAAAACTGCTGAAAACACATTACTTTAACATGGCCTTTCTATAACTTCAATTTAATTTAATTTAATTTAATCCTGATACTCTGTATGTTCAATTTCCTTATAATAACTACTCATGGTGGCTCTAAAATCGGTACTGACCCCTACTCTCTTTTCTGTTTCTTTTTCCGGTTTCTCTGTGATCGTGGCCTGCGCCACCTCCACCTACTCAAAGCTTCATGATGCTCCAACAATGATGGACGGATTAAAAGGAAGAAGTCTACGTGACCATCATCATCATCAAGTCCTTCCGTGAGAATCCTAAATCCAAAGAGGACTGTTTCATTTATGTTAGGTAGAATGCCCAGAGGGGACTGGGCGGTCTCATGGTCTGGAATCCCTACAGATTTTATTTTTTCTCCAGCCGTCTGGATTTTTTTTGTTTTTTCTGTCCCCCCTGGCCATTGAACCTTACTCTTATTCGATGTTAATTAATGTTGATTTATTTTGTTTTCTTATTGTGTCTTTTATTTTTCTATTCTTTATTATGTAAAGCACTTTGAGCTACTGTTTGTATGAAAATGTGCTATATAAATAAATGTTGTTGTTGTTGTTGTTGAATTGAGTAACGGGCTCTTCCACAGCCATGCTCTTCATATGTTACACATTTTAAACACTGTCTCACTATTTTTTTTTCTTTTTTTAAACTCACACCCTTTGCATGTTCTTTCTGGCCTTTTATAAGCTGTAAGATAAATAATCAGATCTGTGATTCTTCTGCCTGAACCTGCTGGGGCTGATAAAGTTTTTTTACTGGCAGAAAAAAGCAAAAACAAAAATGGCAACCTAGGCTACCAATAGGCATTCTAACTCATTGTGGTCATCAACTCAAGAGCAAAGGCTCGAGCTGTTGGCTCAGTTTGTGATGTCATTTTTTATACAGTTTTTAAATTTAAAATGTTCCAATATTATGATTGGTTGTTTGTAATTAAAATGCATTTGTAACGTATTCTCCTCCCTGCTCTGTTGCATTTATCTCTGGAGTATGTTGATGTGAAAAGTTGGTGTCCATCTCACTTATGTGCCAGTAGGCTGTTAATTCTAAGAAATAGGAAATCTCATAATATATGTACATCGAAACGGTAAAGCTTTTAACTGATAAAAAAAAAGCAAAAGTAAATAACTGTTTAAATAAATAAACCTGAACACATACTTGTGTCAAGGTGATATTTTAGGGTTTTTTATTACAATCTTGTTCTCACTTTGTCAGTCTAAGGTATTGTGTTTTGCTTGATGAGGCGAAAAAACGAATAGAAACAATTTTAGCACAAGATGGCAACAAAGCAAAACATGAAGGGGTCTGCATACGTTCTGAATATGCACTCTATGTTAAACATATTCTTTTAAATAAGAAACGGGAAGTATTTAAACATACAGTCAACTGTTCATTGAGCATGAGGGTGGACGCTTATTTTATTTTTCTCAGCAATGTACTCACTTGTTGCCCTGGCAGGGGTTATTTGCAGCTTGGTCACAGTGTATACCGCTCCATCCTGGTTTACAGTGACACACTGGTCCCATGACACTATCAGGCTGGCATATGCCATGAAGACAGTATATCTTTCTGCATGGCTCACAACCAGGTACTACCCCTGGCTTCATTTGTGTCTTGGTAAAATCCTGCAGCTCATTGTTGATGTACAGATTCCGAATGCAGCCATGGAAACTAGAACCATTGTGAATTTGCCAAAGTCGAAATGCTGCAGAGTTAACATCCAGAGGCATTCCTAGAAGATAAATTAATTAGCCATGTAAATAAGACACAAAACAAACTAGGAACTATCAACATTGAAAAGAATATAAAGAAGATGAGATAGACTTGTAACATGTTGATGTTTATTTAAATTACTAAAATTGATATTAGCTATTTCTCATTTCAGTTTGTCTTGAGTTGTTATTTCTTCACAATCATGGCATCAATCATTTGTGTTCTAAAGTGAAGCTTTTTTAATAATTAAAAAAAAAATCAATCTATCCTTTTTCTTGCCTTTTAAAATAGAAAGGAAAAGTCTTTAAATGTACAGAATAAGTCCACATTGAAGCAGCAAAGATTTCAATTTAAGAAAATGTGCTTTCCATGTTTCTGAGTTAAAAAATGTAAACTGAAGGCAATACATTTTATTACAGATTCTTCTTGTGCCATGTGCACGCATCCTTAAAAAATATTGGGGAAATGAAAAAGCTTGATTATGCAACAGAGCTACTAAGCCAAAATTGAAAAGCCACAAGCTGTGTTTGGGGTTCTTCCAGAGGGGCTTAAAGTGGAGAAGGACAAACAAATTGTGATTGCATTCACTACACTGTTGGCACGCAGACTTATTCTGATAAACTGGAAGAACCCAAACTCTCCTCTTTTAAGTCAGTGGGAAACTGAGGTGTTATACTATTTGAAATTGGAAAAAATCAAATACTCAGTTAGAGGATCCGTACAGACTTATTTCAAAACATGGCAGGATGTAATCAGTAATATTTTAAAATAAGTTTATAAAGCACAGAGAATTTATTTATTTATTTACAAGCCTTAAATTTTACGCCGTTTGGCTTGCTCTCTCTCAGGGGTGGAGATCGATCTGTTCTTTACTCAATTTTTCTTTTTGTAAAAACTTGATTGCTTTGTATGGATTGTAATAAAATTAATAAAAAAAAAAAAATTGAAAAGCCACATAACAATTACTGAATTTTATAGCATATGCTGAGGAACTCTTTATGAGAATATGATGATAAAAGATTATCTGATGACACTGTTTCTTGTTGGTAGACATTTCCTTAAACCATAATATTATGAGGGAGTTCTTAGTTGTGGTTTGAAGCAACTGTAAATCTACGTTCAATTACTAACACAGAGTACTGCTGTCACAAGTCGAATCCTGCAGAAATGTCATTGTATTCACTACGGCCACCCTGCTACAGATGCTTTTCATGGCCCATGACTAAAATAAATGGAACACCAACAGATTTTGTGTTTCTCTGTGATCTTCTTCATCACACGTAATGAAGGACTGACTGACACTTTTCTTTCGCTGATTACTGTCTAGCTGTCTACAGAATAGAGACAGTACTTCACATCTGTGCATAACATTCAATAACAGTGCTTGGAGGTTATTTTTCAAGGTGAAAATTATATTCTAGAGGAAACCCCATCTTTGGATAGTAAGGGTTGTCGCATGTGGTCTCCTTGCAGAATATCTGAATCTCTCAAAACGTTTTGATTTTTTTCCCCCTCTTCCTGTGAAATCTCAAGTAGTGGATTAGCAATTTTGGCTTGAAAAATGGATGTATTCAGTAAGTTTTATTTTCACATTTGTATCTGTAAACTTTAAGACCCATTTTTAACTGTTTAAAACAAGCATGACTTTTTTTCAACTATCAAAAAAATGCTCACTTCAGAGTAAGATTTTATTTTATTTAATAAAATATACCATAACTGTGAAAAAATAACTTCAACTTGAAAGAAAACAAAGCTGTCATCATGTTGTTTTGGTTGTTAGTGTTATGTACCTTCCTTTTCATATTTTATGCAGATTTTTCATATAAGACAGCCATATATATAACTGTAAAATACTGCATGGAGGATGTGGAAATACAGTGGTGCAAAAAACTATTTGCCCCCTTTCTGATTTCTTATTCTTTTGCATGTTTGTCACACAAAATGTTTCTGATCATCAAACACATTTAACCATTAGTCAAATATAACACAAGTAAACACAAAATGCAGTTTTTAAATGATGGTTTTTAATATTTAGGGAGAAAAAATCCAAACCTACATGACCCTGTGTGAAAAAGTAATTGCCCCCTTGTTAAAAATAACCTAACTGTGGTGTATCACACCTGAGTTCAATTTCCGTAGCCACCCCAGGCCTGATTACTGCTACACCTGTTTCAATCAAGAAATCACTTAAATAGGAGCTGCCTGACACAGAGAAGCAGACCAAAAGCACCTCAAACGCTAGACATCATGCCAAGATCCAAAGAAATTCAGGAAGAAATGAGAACAGAAGTAATTGAGATCTATCAGTCTGGTAAAGGTTTATAAAGCCATTTCTAAAGCTTTGGGACTCCAGTGAACCACAGTGAGAGTCATTATCCACAAATGGCAAAAACATGGAACAGTGGTGAACCTTCCCATGAGTAGCCGGCCGACCAAAATTACCCCAAGAGCGCAGAGACGACTCATCCGAGAGGTCACAAAAGACCCCAGGACAACGTCTAAAGAACTGCAGGCCTCACTCGCCTCAATTAAGGTCAGTGTTCACGACTCCACCATAAGAAAGAGACTGGGCAAAAACGGCCTGCATGGCAGATTTCCAAGACGCAAACCACTGTTAAGCAAAAAGAACATTAGGACTCGTCTCAATTTTGCTAAGAAACATCTCAATGATTGCCAAGACTTTTGGGAAAATACCTTGTGGACTGATGAGACAAAAGTTGAACTTTTGGAAGGCAAATGTCCGTTACATCTGGCGTAAAAGGAACACAGCATTTCAGAAAAAGAACATCATACCAACAGTAAAATATGGTGGTGGTAGTGTGATGGTCTGGGGTTGTTTTGCTGCTTCAGGACCTGGAAGGCTTGTTGTGATAGATGGAACCATGAATTCTACGGTCTACCAAAAAATCCTGAAGGAGAATGTCCGGCCATCTGTTCGTCAACTCAAGCTGAAGCGATCTTGGGTGCTGCAACAGGACAATGACCCAAAACACACCAGCAAATCCACCTCTGAATGGCTGAAGAAAAACAAAATGAAGACTTTGGAGTGGCCTAGTCAAAGTCCTGACCTGAATCCAATTGAGATGCTATGGCATGACCTTAAAAAGGCGGTTCATGCTAGAAAACCCTCAAATAAAGCTGAATTACAACAATTCTGCAAAGATGAGTGGGCCAAAATTCCTCCAGAGCGCTGTAAAAGACTCATTGCAAGTTATCGCAAACGCTTGATTGCAGTTATTGCTGCTAAGGGTGGACCAACCAGTTATTAGGTTCAGGGGGTAATTACTTTTTCACACAGGGCCATGTAGGTTTGGATTTTTTTTCTCCCTAAATAATAAAAACCATCATTTAAAAACTGCATTTTGTGTTTACTTGTGTTATATTTGACTAATGGTTAAATGTGTTTGATGATCAGAAACATTTTGTGTGACAAACATGCAAAAGAATAAGAAATCAGGAAGGGGGCAAATAGTTTTTCACACCACTGTATTTGTACTACACCAAAGACTATATGATATTAAAATATGAACAATCCTATGTTTTTAGATTTTCTGTTTACTAAACAAAGTTTATTTTCTAAAATCCAATGCAAGCTTTGAAGTATATATTTTTCATGTAAGAAAATTCACAATTTGTTTTTTATATTCCACTATTCACTAAAATATTTTTAGAACATAGGCAACCAAAAAGAGCTGGCACAGCTTTGCCATTGTTCTCTCAGATGCTAGTATAGTGAGTGTCCCTGTGGTTCAAAAAAGTCAGTAGATCCAAAAGCTTTGCCTTTGAAGATTTTATTGAAATCAGAATCAAAGACATGCGCCCTACAGGAACATCCAAAAGAGATTCTTGGCTTTTTTGTTCAAATCAGTGATAGATATTAATTATTGCTGTAGCACCATGACATCTACCTAAAGGTCAGCTTTTAATAGGTATGTCTGATGCATAAAACAAGGTCCTGTAGATAAAATCATGGCAGAGGCAAAACAAAAATACTAAAAAATCTTTGACTATAGCAAACGTACTGCTTGAAATAAGCTAATAAATAAGACATTGTTTTTTTATATGAAGAAGAAAGAAATACTTTCCTAAAATTATCCAATATACATAAAGAAATCTTCCTGTAGATTTCTTAATAATTTTAAACTTCAATATCCGAGTTACAACAGAGCATTTGAGACAGCTCCTCCTCAATGTGACCATTAACTGCTAAACTCTAGCTACAATGTTTCATTCTCTAAGCAGATTAATAGTAAGTAACTTAAACTGCAATATTATGGGATTTGTAAAAGTGATTGCTCATTATGAAAATTGCTAAGAATTCTGGTTCAATCACTATCAATGAATGGTCTTAATATGAAATAAGAGTATATATTATAAATCTTTTGTGTCCTAATGGTTCCCAACCAGGGATCTGGATGATCATGTTACTAAGGGTGTTCTTCCAAACAGCTTCCTACTCTGAAGCCAATTTTTGTTTTTAAATGTACTCCAATCTTAATTATATAGACAAGTGTTATTCTCTTCTTTTATATTATTGTGTCAAATCTGAATGATAGGCTTTACTCATTTTGCGCCACTTTGACATTTATTTTGCCACTGGTGTAATTTAAGTTTCTTGCACTATTAAGGGTAACTATTTTAGAAACTAATGATCCAACAAGTTCTAAAGTAAATTAACAAAAAGAAAATGAAGATAATGAACAGCTGTGTATCAAAAGTTATAATAAAATGCTTCCTACACTTCTTATAAAAACAATTTGTGTAAGTTAGCATGTTTCACAAAAACAGAAATAGACAGTCCAGTTAAAGAAACTGTCAAGTAACATGCAGTAGTTGGTCTCTTTAGAGCAGGGGTGTGCAAATCCAATTCTGGAGGCTTGCAGTGGCCGACAGTGCTCCTTTTCTTAATTAGGGACCAGTTTCTGCTGCTAATTCAATGACTTTTTAAATGACTTACCATTTAAGACTCAACACCCCTTAACCATTCCCTCACTTTGCATCCTATTTATGTTTGGATGCATTTAAGAAAAAAGCAAATCAGGGGATTGATTCTGTCAAAAACAAAGCAATTAAAACTAGGGGAAATTCAGTCAATTACCAGAAGAAATTGGTCACTAATTAAGAAAGTCATAGGAAAGAAAACCTGCAGCCACTGTTGCCTTCCAGGATTGTAGTTGGACACCTTTGCCACAGTATATAGGATACTGCTTGGAAAGGTAGCCTGCTGCCGACACAGGCCAGCTCCCATTTGCAGTGCTAAGGCAATGGAAACCGCTGGTCTTCTCTGAAGAAAACTGGCCTGAAACTTCGGTGTCTGTAGGTTAAATTATGTTGCTGGCTGGCTGATTGTGTAGCTCTGAGAGTTCACTTATCCGCTTTTCAACTTAAACTAATAGTGTTCTGTACCTCTTTAAGCAATTTTAAATCTCCTCAAACATTTTCAGTCATTACTGGTGCTATACTGTACAGCACAAAATTAAATCTGAAGTTGAAGCTGAAACCTTGACAATATTTATATAGTATTTAAATGAGAAACCGCTTGGCTATTGCCTAAAAAGTCAATTTGTGAACTAAATGGCCTCTCATTTGTCAGACGTCTTACATTTTTTTGTTTTGTCACAATAATGCTATGTATTTTCTTAGGAAATAACAAATGTATTTGGATAAAATGAAATTACGCTAACAGTTTAAGGCGGAAGACATTTGTACTATATGGTATTAGTATTTTGTATATCAGGTACACAGCTGTGAAAAGTGAAATATGAAAAGAGGTAATGCAATACAATATGATTATGACAGAGATGGAATAAAGAGTGCCTGCAGCAGAAAGAAGTATCTGCAGTGGCCCTCCTACCCCCCACATATAGCGGTGCCTCTCCATTCAGGGGGTATATTTTTCCAAAGCTGTCCATGGTCATAGGGGTACCCCCATCAATCGAAAGGTTTACCATCTGGTCAAAAGTCACCAGCTCAACAGTGTGGAACTGACCATCATTAATGGTTTCAGTGCTGTAAAGAAAGAGAGAGACATTAGTAAGGATATGAACAAATATTTTTTGAATGAGGGGCCAAAAATATAAACATGACAAATAGGTTGCCTGCCCCTTAATCACCTGTAAATTGCATGACTAGGCTGGCTTCCTGGATCATAGCTGACTCTGACATGACCTTGGTAGAGTTCTACAGCAATATGATCATTGTCCCCATTATAAAGCAAGATCCCATTGTCTTCTGCTGTAGAGACCTGTAAAAATATGAGAAGTATTTGATGTTAATACAGTATAAAATACTTTAAATATCTTATACTGTATGTCAGTGTGCTGAATGCAGAAATAAATGTATTCTTGCCGTGACCTATTTTTGTTTTGCTAGTGTGGCACCATACCAGGAATAAACTCTGGATGCCCATGTTTATTCCCATACAATAACTGCCTTTTTGGAAGTTGACTTTAGCAGCCCTCACCGAAAAAACCCAACCACCCTCCTCTGTGTTCTACTTTCATCCCACATTACCAAAAAAATACTTGGTTATTTGGCAAATCTAAAGTACTGTGTTGTATGAGTGGGTGTGTAATGAAATGGACTGTCTCTTATGGTGCTTTTCCACTGCATAGTACGGCACGACACGGTTCAGTTCAGCTCACTTTTGGAATTGTTTTCCACTGGGAACAGTACCTGGTACCTGGTCCTTTTTTTAGTACCACCTCAGCCGAGGTTCCAAGCGCGCCGAACCGTTACCAAAACTTGACGTGTAAACTCTGCTGGTCACTGATTGGCCGGAGAAAATCGTCATTACTGCGTCACTGAACTTGCGACACGAGACACAACAGACCCGCTAGATTTTTAGCACAGCCAGCGAAGGTTCGGACGCACCATTTTGTTTTAACCAAAAATGGTTGTTTCGTGGTCTATTGAGGAAGTACAGACGTTCCTCTCATTGGTAGCTGAGGAGCAGATCCAGCGAGAGCTGGATGGGGCGACGCGGAATGAAAAAGTTTTTCCGTCGATATGCTCCATTGTTGTGTGTTTGTTTGTGGCGCGTTTACGATGATGTCACGGCAGTAGAGGCGGCGCAACTATAACGACACGTGAATAATCCCCCACTCTAAAGCGGTACTAAACTGAGGTCGAAACGCAAACCGAGCCGAACTGAGCCGAACCAAGGTGAGCTGTACTGAACCGTGCTGTGCCGTACTATGCAGTGGAAAAGCGCCTTTATTCAAGGTGAGTTCTGACAATGACACGATACTGTCGTGAAGGCACTGCCAACCCATAACCTGACTACTGTACAGGTATGTTAAAATGTGTAAATGCATGGATTGATAATTGAATACAGAAGTGCATGTCTTAAATTGTAAATATATTAATCTCTCCACTCCATCCTTATATTCTGATTCATTTTAATTCACTATTGGTATTTTGTGACTGCCACACATGCACCTGTGAATAATAATATTTTGAAACATAAAAGTATATTTAAACTAACTTAAAATCTACAGTAAATGACAAAGTTGTTATACACATTGCTTAAAAAAATCCACTTAATTTAAAATGGTAGAGTGGTAGAGAATAATAATGTAACCTTTTAAAAGCAGTATTTTTATGTTTTATGTTCTTGTTCTTGATCCATTTCTACATTGAACCTTCATTTCTTCACTCCATGGTCCAGGAGAGTGAGAGGCTATACCAACAGCAATTGACAGGAACAGGAAACCAGCCATACTAGGTCACAATGATGTGCACAGTCATTCACACAATCATTGGTCAAATTATTTCATAAAAATATCAGGTCTTTAAACATTTGCATACCAAGCATGTACCATATATTAGATATTAAGTGGGAAAGCACTTTTGAAGGATTCACGTAACAATATTACTTCTGACTTAAGACACTGTCTGTGCTGGACCACAGAATTTCTTAAGTTTTTATGACAGTTCATGCATATTGGCACACGCAGCAAGGCATACAAATAAGATGCTAAACTCTTTTAATACAGCAAGCCATACAGATATGCACTTAGCGCTCTACAATTTTTCTCAGAATTCTAACAGCAAAACTGATAAGTATCCTCTTGCTTAGTATGTTCTTGTATTGTACCAAAAATAAACTCACCCACAAATAGTCTCCCTTCCAACACTCACACAAAATGATGTGTATTAAACACACAACAAGACATCTGAATCTTTTAGTAGACCTGTTTAGGTGTGCAGTACAGTAGAAGAACTGGTACATGGTGTAAGATAAAACAAGGTTCTTCAGTCAAGATCTGAATATGCACCAAGACAGGTGAAGATCTCACTAAGCAAAGGTAAATGTAAATGAACACGGTTTGGGACAGCGAGACCCTCTGTGTCAGAAGATCTCAGGAGTCTAACAGGTTTATGGAGTGTAAGCAGTGACTTCAGTGTAAAGCTTTTCAAGTCAATAAACCGACGTTATTTGGGTTGATGTTTCATGTCTTTGGTCCTAGTTCAGTCAAACCGGTATGTGGATTGTAAATAATCCAGTGAAAGCATTAACGCTTATACAAATACACACGTAGATATTGTGGTTACCTATTGCTTATGCAAATTGTTGACATATGCATGTATTTTTATACAGTGAGACTCTCTGTGTATATTGTCATGTAGAATATATAACCTTTCAGTAGATCAGTTATTGTATGTATTCAATTAAAATGCACACAAGCTGAAAACTTTTACAAGGACAGGTTGTGTGATTCACAGTGCCATTGAAAGAGTTTTTCTTCTCTATAATGACTGTTGCACAGTATATGAAACTTACTTAAAGGTTTTAATTTAACAAAATCTCTCATGTTGAGTGGCTCGTTGCTTGCAGAATATTGTCAACCATAAAACCAGTATTTTAGAGTGACATTTAATAAATTCCGTTTCTAAGAGCTGATCCTTCTCAGGGTCGTCGTTTTTTGGGGGCAATGCTCTTCCCTTCAATGATGGATGTAAGGCAGGAATCAACAGTGAACAGACAGCCAGTCCACTGCTAGTCACATTCATACACACACTGTTACACAGGGCCAAATTAGAGAATCCAATTAAACTAACATACCTGTCGTTTGTATCGGGGGAACCAAAATCTGGACTATGCAGTTCAAAACCCAAACACAAAAGGAGAGAATGTGGAAAGTCAACTCAGACAGTGTCTGGCATTTGATTTAAAAACTTACGAATCTGGAGCTGTCAGCCAGCAGAACTAACCTCTCCGTCACCATGCTACCTAAGACTTAAATTCATATTCGTAAATATATATGGAAATGTGAATAAATAAATAAATAAATAAATACTTATCTACCTGCAAAGTAATATTGGCATGTGGCCAGTTCTTAAGGTCGCTGAGCTGTAAGTAAGAATCTCGATCCACAAAGTTGACGCTCACCAGCTTCTCACAACGTGAGCCCCCAAACCCTGGCAGACACTGGCAAATAGCACGGCCACTCTTCTCAACACAGGGGGCATTATTTTGACACTCTGCTATATCACAAAGAGACAGGTCTGTAGGAGGAGGTGCAGAATTCTCACACATGTGGCCGCTGTAGTAAATAAAAAACAGAACTATTTTATCTATTGGAGACTGCACTAGAGAACTGAATATTTTTAGGAAAGTCATACATGGAAAGTGTTCTCTGCATCCAGAATATGTTCAGACATTTTTTGTAACCGGCATGCAAAAATATGATAATTATATACTTTATCTAGGAAATAACAACATACAAAAAATTCCAGATTTTTAAGTACACACTGTATGTTACTCACCTATAGCCTTTTACACAAATACAAGCGTAACCATTAATTTCATCCACACACTGAGCCCCATTCTGGCAACGGTGGTCCCCGCAGTCATCATAGTTCACACTGCAGTCTTCACCAACAAATCCTGGTGCACACTCACATCTAAGAAAAGTATGATACTTAATTTAGAGGTGACTGAGCGATTTCATTATTACAGTAAGTTATGTGCATTCTGAAGCATAAAGCCAGCCTCGTTTATAGAGAGCGATAACTCACTTTGGTCCTGAGGCTACTACAACACACTTGGAGTCATTTTTACATGGGTTCTTCTTTGGTGAACAAACATCTTCCAGTTCCTCACACAATTCCCCTGGAAAAAGGTAGTTAATCACTCTGCATGATAATGACAAAATATAATTATTTCTGTAACAAAAAATACAGAAAATATTAATGGTATCTGTTTCTCCAAAGACATTAGTCTGAACTAAATGCCAAGGTCTTTAACGCATATTTGGCTATTTATCAGGCAACCAAATAGCAAATATGTGAAAAACTACCATCCATTAGTGTAGCTTTAACTAAAGGAACCGGTGAAAGTAGTTTTTCTGCAATTAAAGGAAGCCTAGCTGTCACTTGTGCACTTCGATTTAAACAATGCACCAATGAGTCTAAGCTTAATTGTGGACAAGGTCACCTAGTTAGGCTAAATAGTTGATTTTCACAAAAGTTGCAGGAAATACCACAAATGTTTTGCCTGTTTTGCATAGATTAGTTCGCAACAATATTCTTTTAACTGTATTCTTGGTTTGTAGTTTTATTCATTGTATATAGTATCTGGCCACTTGACTTTTTATACTGTACTTGATAATTGCTGCAATTCTCAGAGTGTAACATTCTTCTGAATCTAGTTGTGTATCTGAATTCCAACATTTAATAGGAAGTTTTTGAGCACCGTAATTAAGAAGCTACATTATTTAGTGAATACTTTAAATAAAACACTTTGCAACATTGATCTCCTAGTGGCAGCACAATGGGAAATGCTTAATACTGCACAGCATGTGCCCAAGACAGACTCTCGCCTCATTTACCACTGGTCCTTGTCTTGTGCCTAAAGAAAACAAGGGTGGGCTCCAGAAATACTCCTGAGAATGGATGGAGGAGTGGATGATTACTGCTCTTTCATTCAGTTATGCAGCAAAGCAACTGCTTCTGAAATATATTTAATATAAGCTTACTCATCTTGGAAAGATTATGGATAGAGGTGAAGTTAACATATTTTGTGAAATATACGGTGATTGGCTGGTTTATGTTGATTTACTATGTTGCAAATTTTAAAAGCATTCATTATTTTTTTTCTAACAATTGTCATGCTTAATACATTTCATACTCAGTTCATAGAGCTTAAAACTTTCACATCCCAACCCACCGCTGTTACTTCTGGTGTGCCCCAAGGCTCTGTCCTGGGGCCTCTTCTTTTTATTATTTACCTTCTTCCCCTTGGCAATATTTTTCGCAAATATAACATTAATTTTCACTGTTATGCTCATGACACCCAGCTCTACCTTGCTGGTAAACCCACCTCCTCTTTTCCACCACCCTCACTTATTGACAGCATTTCTGAAATTAAATCCTGGTTCTCTTCAAATTTTCTTAAATTAAACAGTGACAAAACTGAGGTTCTCCTCATTGGTTCAAAATCATCATTATCCAAAACCAATAATCTTTCTTTTATTATTGATAACTCTGTTGTTTCCCCATCATCTCAGGTCAAGAGTCTGGGTGTCATTCTCGACAGCACTCTATCTTTCCAATGTCACATTAATAACATCACCCGGTCTGCTTACTTCCACTTACGTAATATTAATCGCATTCGTTCCTCCCTCACTCCTCATACTACTGCCTTTCTTGTTCATAGTCTTGTCACTTCTCGGCTGAACTACTGCAATTCACTCCTCTTTGGTCTCCCTAATAAATCTCTTCACAAGCTTCAGTTAGTCCAGAATTCTGCAGCACGTATCATCACTGGAATCCCATCTTTTCACCATATTACTCCGGTCTTGCAGCAGCTTCATTGGCTCCCGATCAAGTTTCGTATTGATTTTAAGATTCTGCTACTAACTTTTAAGGCCATCCATAACCTCGCACCTCCATATCTGTCTGACCTTCTACATGTTGCCATTCCATCCCGTAACCTTAGATCCTCTTCCTCCACCCATCTGACCGTTCCTCCCGCCCGTCTAACCACCATAGGGAGCAGAGCTTTCAGCCGTTCTGCTCCCAAGCACTGGAACTCATTACCTGCGGATCTCCGAAATATCAAATCATATTCATCTTTCAAATGTAAACTTAAAACACATTTGTTTAAAATGGCTTTTTCTTCTTCCTCCTAATTATAGTGGTTTTGTTTGGTTTTAATTTTTAGATTTTCTGATGTTTTAAGTTGTTTATAATTGTGTTTTTTATTTATTTATTGTTTGTTCGGTGTCTTTGAGTTCTCTGAAAGGCGCCTTGTATAAATAAAATGTATTATTATTATTATTTCATGTAAACGGTCATAAAAGACTAAAACAATGAACAGATGATATGGTACGCATGTAATTTTGAAAAACTGTAAAAATTAAGGTAGCGCTGTACTTTCCAGGATGACATCAAGCAGGCCTTTCAATATGTAAACTAATGCAAATCTTTGTTCTGTTAAACACTGGTACTCAATGTTAAAATTGACCTTGAAACACAGCTCTACTATGCCACTCTCCTAGTATTCTGGAACACAAGCACATGGCATCAGAGATGCAGACTAGAAAAAATATTCTTTTGGCGTGTATCACATTGCAATATGATGCAGACCACTGCAAACACAATGCTAGTGTAATAGTTGGCGCCCTGCCCGGGGTTTGTTTCCTGCCTTGCTCCCTGTGTTGGCTGGGATGGGCTCCAGCAGACCCCCGTGACCCTGTGTTAGGATATAGCAGGTTGGATAATGGATGGATGGATAGTGTCACCATTTTTAGGTACCGTTGGCTCTTTAATCATTTGTAGTAGGTGGATACACATACAGTTATTAATGAAGGCTACATTGGGAGATTTACTGTATTTTTTGGACTTAAATTTTGAAAAGCAGCCTGAACTAAAAAAACAAGATAGAAAAGTCCCAATTTTTATTTTGGCTGCATTAACTTATGAAGGTTAGGGCTGTAAATTTGCATTTCAAACACCTAGCCCTAAACCCTTTCAGTACAAACAATACTGCGTGGGTTTATTCCTCTAGGTACTCCTGTTTTTCTCCTCCATCACAAAAAAATATGTGTTAAGCTAACTGGTACCTATAAAATGGTGCAGCATTTGTTAGTGTGAGTGTGCCTGTGTGCTACAGGATGGACTGGCACTGGGTAGCTTTATTTCCTGTCTTGCTCTCAATACTGTAGATAGATAACAGACAATCTCTGGCACTCTTATGACCCCACAACTGGAATAAGCAGGTTCTGCACATAGATTGATGATTTATGACTGACCTGTTCACAAATAGAAAAAAGTTAGAAAATGTATGCATGGCGTAACGTTCAGGTGGGTTCAGAAACTAAGTTAACTGTTATGAAATTTGGAGAATTTTTTTTTCATTTCATACAAGAGTCAGTTATTTCAAACCGGATTCCAAAAAAGTTGGGACACTAAACAAATTGTGAATAAAAACTGAATGCAATGATTTGGAGATGGCAAATGTTCAATATTTTATTTGTAATAGAACGTAGATGACAGATCAAACGTTTAATCCGAGTAAATGTATCATTTTAAAGGAAAAATATGTTGATTCAAAATTTCACGGTGTCAACAAATCCCAAAAAAAGTTGGGACAAGTAGCAATAAGAGGCTGGAAAAAGTAAATTTGAGCATAACGAAGAGCTGGAAGACCAATAAACACTAATTAGGTCAATTGGCAACATGATTGGGTATAAAAAGAGCTTCTCAGAGTGGCAGTGTCTCTCAGAAGCCAAGATGGGTAGAGGATCACCAATTCCCACAATGTTGCGCAGAAAGATAGTGGAGCAATATCAGAAAGGTGTTACCCAGCGAAAAATTGCAAAGACTTTGCATCTATCATCATCAACTGTGCATAACATCATCCGAAGATTCAGAGAATCTGGAACAATCTCTGTGCGTAAGGGTCAAGGCCGTAAAACCATACTGGATGCCCGTGATCTCCGGGCCCTTAAATGACACTGCACCACAAACAGGAATGCTACTGTAAAGGAAATCACAGAATGGGCTCAGGAATACTTCCAGAAACCATTGTCAGTGAACACAATCCACCGTGCCATCCGCCGTTGCCAGCTGAAACTCTACAGTGCAAAGAAGAAGCCATTTCTAAGCAAGATCCACAAGCTCAGGCGTTGTCACTGGGCCAGGGATCATTTAAAATGGAGTGTGGCAAAATGGAAGACTGTTCTGTGGTCAGATGAGTCACGATTCGAAGTTCTTTGTGGAAATCTGGGACGCCATGTCATCCGGACCAAAGAGGACAAGGACAAGTTGTTATCAACGCTCAGTTCAGAAGCCTGCATCTCTGATGGTATGGGGTTGCATGAGTGCGTGTGGCATGGGCAGCTTGCATGTCTGGAAAGGCACCATCAATGCAGAAAAATATATTCAGGTTCTAGAACAACATATGCTCCCATCCAGACGTC
The DNA here is from genome assembly GCF_016835505.1 of Polypterus senegalus. Lineage (NCBI taxonomy): Eukaryota > Metazoa > Chordata > Cladistia > Polypteriformes > Polypteridae > Polypterus > Polypterus senegalus. The sequence goes on from NC_053154.1 coordinate 276,468,447, forward strand.
ATCTCTTTCAGGGAAGACCCTGCATTTTTCAACAAGATAATGCCAGACCACATTCTGCATCAATCACAACATCATGGCTGCGTAGGAGAAGGATCCGGGTACTGAAATGGCCAGTCTGCAGTCCAGATCTTTCACCTATAGAGAACATTTGGCATCATAAAGAGGAAGGTGCACAAAGAAGGCCCAAGACGATTGAACAGTTAGAGGCCTGTATTAGACAAGAATGGGAGAGCATTCCTATTTCAAAACTTGAAACTGGTCTCCTCGGTCCCCAGACGTCTATTGAGTGTTGTAAGAAGAAGGGGAGATGCCACACAGTGGTGAAAATGGCCTTGTCCCAACTTTTTTGGGATTTGTTGTAAAATGAAATTCTCAATCAACATATTTCTCCCTTAAAATGATACATTTTCTCAGTTTAAACTTTTGTTCCGTGATTTATGTTCTATTCTGAATAAAATATTAGAAGTTGGCACCTCCACATCATTGCATTCAGTTTTTATTCACGATTTGTATAGTGTCCCAACTTTTTTGGAATCCAGTTTGTACATTTTTGCTTATTAGTTTTGTAACAATGAGTCATACTCAGAAGTAATTGCGATAACAGAATGCAGTTACACGTGTTAGTAGATTACATTAAATACATGCTTTTTAACATCATTTTACAATAGGGTTAAAAATGTAATCTAAATAGGTTTGTGGTGGCTTGATGTGAAAATGGCATTGATTGATGTGTATTAGTGGTGAAAGATCTCAGCTATTGTTGGGTTTTCTTAAACATAACATTTTTTGAAAGTATACCCAATAGTGTAGTATTCAAAATTTAGCTACTGGAAAATTACTATTAATGCATAATCTATATATATAGAAGTCAATATGTGTATGTATGTATGTTCCAGCATCACCTCTGAATGGCTGGAGCGATTTTCATGAAACTTGGTACACGTTTCTCATTGTTTGACTAAAAATACCGTAGGGTGAAATCAACCCTAACCCACCCCCTTCTGGGTAGGGTGGGGGGTGATCTTGCGGTCTTGTATGCCTGTCATCATCCAGTTGACACTCAGAATGACCACCAGAGGGCGAACTGGAGGTGACTGCCAGCATTCTTTATGTTTGAGCACCACCGCGCCTCTGTTGCTTTTGAAATTAAATAGAGTTGGCCGGTTCTGAGCATCAACTGGATGATAACATACATAGCAGACCATAAGACAACCACATTAGTGAATCTTCATTGTTTGTTCATTTATTTTGTGTTTTTTTTTAATTATATTCTTCTCAAACAATTAAATAAAACACTTTATTTTCCTCCCGGGCAATGTTGGGTATTTCAGCTAGTGACCAATATTAGCATAAAATCACTGTCAATATTACCATGTTAAAGGAGAAGAGCAACTGAAATAGTTCCTCATCTAGCTATTAATATTAGTCAGCACACACTATCCATCCATCCATCCATTATCCAACCCGCTATATCCTAACTACAGGGTCACGGTGGTCTGCTGGAGCCAATCCCAGCCAACAAAGGGTGCAAGGCAGGAAACAAACCCCGGGCAGGGTGCCAGCCCACCGCAGGGCACACACACACACACCAAGCACACACTAGGGACAATTTAGAATCACCAATGCACCTAACCTGAATGTCTTTGGACTGTGGGAGGAAACCCACGCGGGGAGAACATGCAAACTCCACACAGGGAGGACCCGGGAACCGAACCCAGGTCTCCTAACTGCGAGGCAGCAGTGCTACCCCTAGTGCCACCTTTGCCGCCCTAATTGCTTTTTCCTTTAATTTATTTCCAGAGAAGTTACTTTTTTATACTCTAATGGTTAACTTCATGCTTTTCAATGAAAGAGTTTGAATTTTCAAAAGTTTGCACTGCACAGTCAACAAAAATTGAACTGTCCTGACAAATTTCTTTGAAGAATAAGTGTGCCACTTTTTAATAAAATTGGTCCATCAGCGGGCAAGTTGTTTCAAGCTGATAGACAGACAGACATGGGCTGTCACAATGGGTGCTTTGTGCATTATATGCAAACATAATGGTAACACTTTAGGTGCTGAAAACAATTAATCTATTACTCATATACTGTTTTGTGACAAAGCCTTAACAATGCACGTAATAAAGCTATAAAGTGAGTAGTTAATACAATTCGCATCTTGAACGTTCTGTTGGAGACATGGAAGACTCCTCAAATCAAATTAAACAAACATGGTAGTTTTTAAATAAAAATGTTATAAAAGTCATCTTTTTCATTGTTACTACATGTACTCAGTTCACGGCCCTGCCAAAGGTTTAAGAATTAATTTCATAAATGGTCAGTGAAGCAACTGTTAATTATGCCTAAGATCATATCATGTGTTAAACTATAATGTGAACTTAGGACTGAAATTTTGCAAAGTCATACCAAATTAATGAAGATTTATGCATGAGGGGTCTAATTTAAAATGAATGCATTCAGGTATTCGTAATAGGCATCATGGTAACAAAGCGACCAGTGCTGTTAACTCACAGATCTGGAAAATATGGCTCAAACACTAACAATCCCCATCTTGGTCTCTGTCCATACAGAGTTTGCATGTTCTTACTGTGTAGGTTCAGATTCTTTCCTGTTTTTCCTCCTCAATATATGTGTATTAGGGTCATTCCAGCCTGTTCTTGTGAGGCAGTGAGATTGAGCCTGTGATGGATTAGTGTCTTGCCCAGGGTTCTTGCCACAACGCCTAAACTACTGGCATAGGCTCTGGCCCCCATAATTTTGAATAGGTATGGTAACAGATGGATAACACCCTCTGTACTTTGAATATTTTACTTAGATATTTGCTTTTGCTGCATTATTAATATCATTGCAATCGAGTAGTGATCAAGGCTAATAAAGATCTATGATAATTAATTATTTGTTTTATATTATATGTCTGCGGTGGGCTGGCGCCCTGCCTGGGGTTTGTTTCCTGCCTTGTGCCCTGTGTTGGCTGGGATTGACTCCAGCAGACCCCCGTGACCCTGTAGTTAGGATATAGCGGGTTGGATAATGGATGGATGGATATTATATGTTGTATGTACAGTATGTAGGAAGTGTTCCTCATCTTACCTGTGTAATGAGGAGGACATAGACAAGTGTAATTATTGACTCCATCTATACATGTAGCACCATTTTCACAATCATTGTCTTCACAGTCATCTATATTTATTCCACAGTTTAAGCCTTCAAATCCAAGTGGACATATGCAGCTGTGAAAGAAGACATAATTTAGGTTTTGTGTGCTGTATACTGAAAAACAAATATTTTAAAGACTGTATATATTTACTTAAAGTGTTATATTTTACCTGAATCCTGCAACATCACCTGTATTTGAAAGGCAGCTGCCACCATTTTCACACGGGTTGTTGATACAAGCATTAACAGTTGTCTCACAGTCCTTTCCCTGAAGTCAGAAGACATAAGAGGTCATTTTATAAAAATACTGGTTTAAAAATAAATCCTTCATTCCTTATCTCACAGCTTCATTTTATGAACTGCAGTCAAGCTATATAAAAAGAACTATATAAAATGTAAAAAAAAACCTTAGAAACAATACAAATAATGACATTGTTTGCATAATCTAAATTGTAATTATTAATATATGGCAGCATTTTCAGGGATGTTGTCTTCTTTCCTCACTGTTTGGTTGTTTACTTTTTTGCATTCTTTCATCTTCTGGAAAATGAACCAAAGATACTGTACATTCGACTGTGATCTGCTAATTCTAAACGTGGCAGATGAAAACAAAACTGATATTAAAAACTTGGCTCCCAGGTGGGTCATGACTGAAGTCCTCTAAGCCAGGGATCACCAACTCTGGTCCTGGAGGACCACCGTGGCTGCAGGTTTTCATTCTAACCCTTTTCTTAATGAGTGACCTGTTTTTGATACTAATTCACTTCTTTTGAACTAAGTTGAACTGATTTGCTCTTGAAGGCTCAGACCCCTTAATTGTTTCCTATTCCTTAATTAGCAGCCAAACAATAATGAGATACAAAATGAGCCAAAACAACTGGTGTCCATCATACTATATCTGAAAATAAAGAAAGATGAAGGAATGCTGATCTGCTCAGGTCCCCAAAACATTTTAATGGTACTCTTAGAAAAGAGAAAATCAATAATTTCAGAAATTGGTGCTAATGCACCATGAGAGCAGCAACAAGCCATGGAAGTAATGAACTGGTTTAAATAACAACAAGACTCAGAACCTCATTAAGCCGCTGGTTGGAGTGAAATTGTTTGAAGTTTGAGGCCCTGACTTAGTTGGTCTTCACATTTCATTTCTGTTTGGGGGCCGTTTATAGGAAGAAATGAAGAAATTCAGGGGAATAAATCCTATAAAAGCAATTCAATTAAAATGAATTCACAAGAAGTTAATTGGCAGCACAAACAGGGCACTCGTTAAAAAAAGGGTTAGAGTGAAAACCTGCAGCCATGGTGGTCCTCTAAGACCAGAGTTGGCAACCCCTGCTCTAAGGAATAGGCCTAAGTTTAAGAGTCCAGTAACCCTGTTACAGACTGCCATTGACGTCCAAATGAAATAAGAAATCAACAAGGATAAAATGAGAGATGTTTCTGATTTGATGTGCTTAGTCATCTACAAATACTTGACTCTTACATGAACAGCCTTGAGTTTTGTGGGATGATTGTGGATGATGTACTTTTCTATCCTGCCATTCTGTATACTACCATGTTATAATCGTGCATTGTATATCACATTTGTACTGAGAGTAATATCTTTTTACTACCACTTACATTCCCTTCTACTATTCTATTCCCTTCTTTGCTATCTACTAGAGGTTGTACTCCTTTATTACTATCCACATCCTTCCAAGTTTATTCTTTTGCCCTCTATAAATCATACCTTTATCCAAAAAAGGACTCTTAAGATTTGAACCTGGCAAAAAATCAAACACATTACATTTTTACTGTCCCTAACCCTAACCCTAACCCTTAAAATCTGACTTTTTTCATTAATCCCTAAATGAGTGTATGTAAAGCAATGTTGACTACTTCTCAGTGTATGACACACATAGGTGAGGTGTTTTGTCATACTAAAGCTTTGTTTATGAAAGAACCTGTGCAGCATTACATGATATCTCTCTTGTGGCATTGGCAATGTATGTTTTATTAACATATAGTAATTGTTATATGAGCATTAAAATATTCAATACAGTTAGTTATTCTCATATAGTGAGTGAATAAGATGCCAGTACAACCACCAGTCAGGATCTCAAATATGCAGTGTGTTTATCACTTAATCATTGTCTTTTTGAATCAGATGAGGACTCAGATTCTCTCAGTAAAATATTTAAAGATATCTATAAAAACACAAACTGATTAGTTAACACAGACTTTTTAATAAAATGTAAAACTTCCACCTGAACCAGATACCTTTAGTACACTGACTTGTTTAAACCTTCTCTTTAAGTAATCCAGAGAAACAGAGAAGGAGGAATAATAAGGTAATGTAGGCAGCCGCATAGAATACAGTTTGTTACCACAATTAAAGAAGATGCAGAATACATTAAGTTTACTAGGGTGAGAAATTATGGATGCAGTTGGTTTTGGCTTTAGTTTTAATCATTAAGTGCATTATCTGCAAACCCTGCCTCAGTTTGCGTACATCATTACTGTTGCAGTTGACATTGAATATGTTTATGACAGCTGCATACTCTTAATCTGATGAAGAATTCCTCAACATGTCCCAGATTACAGAATGTAAACAATCCTTTTGTTTTTCCTCCTCTTTTTACAATAAATAATCCTGAAAGATGAATATATCAATACTCCTCTAGTATGTTATGCAGATTGCTTAGTAAAATATTGGTATTGGCTTGCACTGGGATATAGACAGTATTCAGGAAGAACACAGAACAATTATCTCAGAAAATAAAACAGATAGCACAAGATTCGAGTGGAACGCCTTGGCGATTGCTGAATGGATGCTCTTACTGCTTCCACATTTTCTGCTGTTCTAACGGTCCTAGGTCTGCCAGGTGATTTTCTTTTCTGTGTGGGCCCAGTTGCCTGAAGGTTAGAAATCCATAGCAAAATCGTTTTCCGATCTGGTACAGATGCATTTCGACTGCACGCGAAGCGTGTATGGAAGGCTCTCTATGTCGCTTTCACAGAACGGTTGTTCTCATAATACTCCTGAACAACAAAGTCCCGATGCTCACTGGCCCAACTCATGATGGGTACTTCAAAACGCTACAGCAAAATATGGGAGATATTTATGCCCACTGCACTTCATACAATCCTGGCACACCTGAATAATAAAAAATACTGTGCTTATAAACTGCTGCTCACTATTTAACATTCTTGTACCTGTCAATGGCGATCATTAACCTCCTAGACTCCTAGTCCTCGTCTTCTACTTCTTTTTTTAAAGAAAATTAATTCTGCATAGTCTTACAGTTCTTCAAGAGTGGGTGAGAATGACACATTTCTGGTACCATGTGTTGTTGTTCTAATTTGTAGCGCACAAACAAGGTAATTGGTATGAAACTGTTAATCTGGTTCTTTCTTTATAACTTGTTTCTTTTATTCTTTTCACCTAATCAACATATGTTACACACATTAGCTAATCAGCTAACAATGTTTACTTGTGCACTTCAATTTACATTTCACTGCTTAGCTAATCACTAGCAATTGATCAACAGAGTACTGAATATCATTACTACTGCTAACCTGCCACTTGAAAGGCACACCTCTTTTATCAGCTCTCAACTGGAACATTCATACCAGTTACTCAATGGCTCAAGACAAGTATGGCATTTTTAAAAAAGTTATTAGCTGCTTGCTATCGGTTTTGTGTCCAGAGGTAGATTTGATGGTACTCAACTGTGCTGCAAACCGAAAAGAAACCATGGATGGACTTCCTATTCAGTGTTTAAAAGTATAATTTGAAAGGTGTATTTTAATACGGTGCATAGTAAGATTCTTTATGAACTTTGAAACAGAAACAACCAAAACTAAATAACAGCTAAACTATTTTTACATTTGGTTTAGAAGCTGCAGCATACAGAGTATAGGTTTTTATTTTGAGATACATGTTTTACTCTACATCAGCACATTGGCTAGAATGATTCAGAGCTCTTTATTTCTTCTGATTTAAATGAATGTTGGTCTGTATATTTTTTTTAACTTGATTTTATTTTTTAATATAGAAATGTTCCTACGTTTCCAATTTGTTTTGGTATGTTCTTTAAGTATATTAATTTATTTACTATCATTCATATTCTTGTCATTAGTAGTTGGTTAGCATTATAAGCAGGCCTTTGATTATTTGATGGTTTGTTTTGATATTTTTTTGCCCTGCCATAGACTGGCGCTCCACGTAGAGATGGTTCCTGCTGTGTGCTAATGCCGCTCTGACAAGTCACACCTCCCAGCAATATCACATTCAAATAAGTGGATTAACAAAATAACTAATGAACTTTTTGTCAAACTAAGTAAACTTTTAAAAACATTTTGCCTAACAAAAAAACCCAAAAAAACCCCAAAAACATACTTTTGTAAATTCTGAGCCTTGAGCCATTGAGTGCATTATGTGTGTTCCCATGTCTCTCTCAATTGGCTGGTTAAAAATAATTACTCCTATTGTGTAAAAGAATGAAGAATGAGTTGCCTCTCTGCTTTTGTGCTCAGATAATTTGTTTTCAGTAACAAATTACAAGAACAATGGCAACATTTATGTGACTAGAAAATTTAGCAGAATGCTCAAAATGTGCTTAATGTACTTAGAAAACGTGTTGCATGCATTTAAAATGTAACTTGTATTTACAGAATGTGTCATGCTCAGGCATGAACTTTTGGCAGTGCTGCAATGGAAGAGCAGAGTTTTTCTTAACAAGGAACATTTTTTAATCTAAGTATTCATGTTTTTTGATGCATGTTTTTTGTTTATTAAAAACTGCCATTTGAAAAAATAATTTGAGTAAAAGTTACCCTTTGTGAAATTCCTTGGGACAGCAGTGGATTGCAGTTTTGATTGTGGCAGCTGAAGCAATTCAGTTCCCAGAATCATCACATTCAACTCTTCTGTTAGTAAATTCAGTCAGCGGTATAAGAAATACCTTTGTAACTTTGAGTGTTTAACATAGCAGTGTCACGTATCAGCCTTGCTGTAGTTTGTCTTTATCTGTGAAGTGTTTTGCTAACTAAATATTATGCCAACAGTGTTATTTTAGTAGCCTTTTAGCTGTACAGAGTGAGTGTCTAAGCTGTTGAATAGTATTTTTTATATTTGTATGCCTACATTTTTTACTTTTTATTAAATTTATGATTTTTTGTTGCACTAAATGGGTCTGCTATATTTGTTTGGTTCTCCATATGCATGAGCTCTTGTGCTTAAGGGTAATACCTTACATATGTTAGACAGATACAGTGTCCATTTGGCTTTGTCTTGTTGAGCTCTAGTTTAGGGTAACATCTTTTCTCAGAATTTAGACAAAAAAGTTGTCATTTTATATCTATACTCCCACTAATACTAATCCGGAATCACAAACTAAACTAAAATGTGTTTGGGAATGTGGACTGAAACCCCAGTTTCACTGTGGAAGAATGTGCAGTCTCCACATGAACAGCAACTGGGCACAAGATTCAAACCCAGTACGCTAGACCTGTGAAGCAAGTATTAATAATCTATAAAGTATTCACTTTTCTAGTAAATAACATTTCCATTGCTAATACAGCTCTGTTTAACAAGGAAGGCATGTTTTCTGAATCTAAAACCTTTGCTGCTTCAAAGTTAAAGTGTTTGGAACGTTTTAAAGACTTTTGTTAACAATTACGAAAGTGCCCCATAGACTCCATTTTAAACCACAAGACCATGCACAGAATTTTTTTAAATGAAAAAAAAAAGCTTCACTTGCGAATACAATTTAATGTGTTCACAATGTAATTGTGAAAAAGTAACCTAAGCTTGAAAAATACTGTACTTATTGTTAAACACAAAACATAATATTTAAATACAGCACAACTCGTAATCTAGATATTTGTTTAATTTAACATATTTTCTAGTTAAAGCTGCAGTTTTGGGGAGAAGAACAAACATGAATTCCATTACATAGCTCACAAACATCAGATCAGCTGGAACCTGAAACTGAACATCATTACTTGTAACAACTTGCTGTTATACATTTCAGGATGTGGTGCTGGGGAAAGTTGAGGCTTACTTTGAATCCTGGTAAGCAGATGCACTTGTACATTTCATTTAAATCACTCTGGCAGGAGCCCTGATTTTGGCATGGATTAGACAGACATGGACTGCACTTAGCAAGAACAGCAGAATCTTTAGGACCTGCAATGCAGAAATGAACACAAATCATCATTTGGAAATATATATATATATATACTGTGCAAACAGAACTAGGTTTTCAAACATCAGTTTTGCTACAATTTAAACCTAAAGGATTTGTAATAGGAAAATGTGCAACTTGTGGTTCACTTTAGACACAGTTCTTCATTTTTTTTTTTTATTAATTTTATTACAATCCATACAAAGCAATCAAGTTTTTACAAAAAGAAGAATTGAGTTAAGAACAGATCGATCCCCACCCCTGAGAGAGAGAGCAAGCCAAATAACGTTAAAGTTAAGGCTTGTAAACATACCTAATTTAAAAAAAATTCTCTGTGCTTTATGAACTTATGAACTTTAAAATATTACTGATTAGATCCTGCCATGTTTTGAAAAAGGTCTGCACAGATCCTCTAACTGAGTATTTGATTTTTCCAATTTTAAATAATATAACACCTCAGTTTCCCACTGACTTAAAAGAGGAGAGTTTGGGTTCTTCCAGTTTATCAGAATAAGTCTGCGTGCCAACACTGTAGTGAATGCAATCACAATTTGTTTGTCTTTCTCCACTTTAAACCCCTCTGGAAGAACCCCAAACACAGCTGTTAATGGGTTAGACAGTTCTTCATTTTGAACTTTTCTTATAATAATATCAGAATTGCAGCTTATGTCGATAGGTTATATATTGTAGGAGGAGAACGGGCATCCCAGCTGGAAAAGAGAAGAACCCATTACCCAGATGGGAGGCTAGCACGACAACACAGATTGATTGCCTGGCGGGACAAATAAAGAACTTTGTACCCAGGCGGTGTAAATCGATGGAAGGACCAGTGATAGGCAGGAGTTGGGAGCAGTTCAATTCCCTATACAAGAAGTGGCAGTGCCACACATAAACGAGTCAGAGTCGGGAGGCAGTGGGCAAAACACTCAGCAGAGGTGAAGAAGGAGGAAGAATTGTTTGTTTGTTATTTATTTATTATATAATTGTGGCACATTGATGGAAAGAGGTCTGTGAAAAGGTGCTTTGTGGAATAAATATCCTTTTTATTTTATTTATACAATGTGTATTATGTTACTGTGTCTGTGGTTTGGGGCTCTCTGATTACAATATACATATGGAAATCAGGTTTTGTGATATGTTTTTGACATACTGAACCCTGAAAATAAATAAATAAATACTGACTTAATTCAGTTTTTCTGTTTTCTGAGTAGATAAAAGAACATGGTATGGTATGACTATCTTGAACTGAGTAAGGCCCTGTTTAGTCACTAGCATAGCTTGAATTCATCTATGCATGGATTCAGCACAGCGGTGGAAATATTTTTTAGGGATTTTTTTTTTCCATGCTGACTCATCACAATCAAACAGTTGTGGCAGAGTTTTCAGCCATTCATTCACTCATTGAACCTCCTGTTCGCGTTTATCCCAAACGTACCCTGCTGGATTGAGATACAGGGACTATGCAGACCATTAGAATAAACTGAGATCAGTCATGTTTGTGAAATTAGTTGGGAGATATCTATTTGAAAATTGGTAGACTGTTGCCATAATGAGATGGGAATGGTCAACAGCAATGGTTATATACACTGTTGACTTTTGAAGGCATTCAGATAGTACTGAGTTGCCTAATACATCCTACATTTACCATGCCATTACTTTTCCACTATCGGTGTGTACTGCTCACATAAAACATGGTGGATCCGTGGATTCTTACTGTTTACACCAAATTCTGCCGCTGCCATCTGGATGTCAAAAACTCAAAATATTTTCAGACAAGGCAACACTTTTCCTAACTTCAGTTGTCTGGTTTTAAAAATTAAATGCCTACTATAGCCTCTTCTTCCTGTTCTTAGCTCAATGAAGTTGAACTCAGAGTTTCTTCTGATGCTGTATAACTCAGAAATGCCAATCTTTTACATGTTGTGCATTCAAAGATGTCTTTCTGCGTACCACTATTGTAAACAGTTGTTCTCTTAAAAATGTTTGCCCATTCCTTTCTGTCTACTCTCAGTAGAAAGGTGTTTTTTTTTCGTATTGAACTGTTACTCACAGATTTCTTTTTTATCACAGCAACTCTACACCGCAGTTCATAAAAATCCCAAGAGAGCAGCATGTATTTTAGCATTTCTAGGTTTGAGATGCTCAAACCTTTCCGTTTTGGTGCCAGAAATTAAAATACTGTCAAAATTATTTAGGCTGTGCATCTTGACCAGTCTACTGTTGGTGACATGCTAAATATATTCAGTTGGAGCCACAAGGTTAGCTGTTTGGAGTAGAAGACTATTAGTATTAGCACAGAGGTATACATATAAAGTGCTCAGACCCCGTTTACACACACTGTATGTATGTGTGCTGTGTGTGTGTATATACTGTATATTATATAAATACCACAAGCATACACACTTACAGTGCCTTCAGAAAGTACAGATCCCTTCATGTTTTACAAATTTTGTAAACTTGTAGCTCAATGCCAAAATAATAGAAATTATGTTTATCCTCCTCAAGCAACACTCAATACCCCAGAGTGACAAAGGAAAAGCAAGATTTTAGAATTGGTTTCAGATTTACAAAAAATACAAAACTGAAATATCACACTGACACAAGTATTCAGACCCTTTACTCAGTACTTCATTGAAGCACAATTGGCAGTGATTACGGTCTGGGGTCTTCTAGTTATAACATGTCAAACTTTGTACACCAGAATTTGGGGCTTTTCTGTTTTTCTTTTCTGCAGGTTCTTTCAAGCTCGGTCATGTTGGATGGAGACCATTGGTGGTTGGCTATTTTAAGGTCTCATAGAGTTGACCCTAAGCTACTTCTGCGCTGTCTTTAGTTTGTGCTGTTGGAAGGTGATCCGTTGACCCAGTGAGTGGTCCACAGCACCATGGAGCAGATTTTCCTTAGGATATCTCTGTAGATTGCTCCGTTCAGCTTTCCCCCAACCCTGATGAGTCTTTCCTGTCACTGAAAAGATGAAGATGAGTGGTACTTTGTTTTTTCCAGATGCGATGCTTAAAATTGAGGGCAATCTTGGTTTCATCACATCAGAGAATCTTGTTTTTTACAGTCTGAGAGTCCTTTAGATGCATTTTCGAAACTTCAAGCGGGCACTGATGTGTCATCTGGCAATTCAGCCATGAAACACAAATTAGTGGAGTGTTGCAGTGGTTGTCCTGGGTATAACGTTAAACTGCATCCGGCCCTGCAAGTAGTCCTCCAACTTGCTGGGAAATCATGGGGTTTGGTGGCAGGATTGGCATTCCAGCCACCGTAAAAAAAAAAAACTTCACAAAACTCCGAGACTACAGAAAGGATTCCTTTTTGCTCACCGTGGGAGTAGCTCTGTTACAGCCGCCCAAAGAAAGGCTGCTCGCATCATGAAGGGGATGGGGGTAAACAGGGTCGGGTCTGTTGGGGATCAGAACTAGTGTGGTGCTGAGGCATTGCCGCTGCATGGCAGCACTTGGGTCCCAATTTGAAATGGCCCATATGGGTGGGCGCATGGAACGTCTTGTCTCTCCAGTAAGATCATCATCTTCCTCTGCTGTTGGAGGAGCTGCGTAAACTTCACATTTCGGTGGTGGCACTCTCTGAGGTGTGCAGACTGGGGACTAGCCAGATCTCTGTAGGTGGATACACCTTCTATTGGTGTGGTCGTTCTGATGGCTGTCATACTTGGGGAGTAGCTGTTGCTGTAGCATATTGGCTTCTTCCGATGGTGTCCGATATCACTCCTTTCAACGAGCGTATTATGGGACTCAGATTACGGCACTCTCTGGGTGCCTTGTGTGTTGTCTTAGTTTATGCTCCGACCGCGGTGAGTGATGTCTCAGCGAAGGAGACATTTTATTCGCAGCTTCGCTCGGTGGATGATGGGTGCCCACGAGGTGACATTCCTCTGGTCATGGGTGACTTCAATGCAACCACTGGCACTGACAGGGCTGGCTATGAGAATTGTCTCGGTCCCCATGGGTCTGGTGACTGTGGTGAAAGTGGCTCCATGTTCCTTGACTTTGCAAAAGGTCAGGGGCTGCGAATTGCTGGATCCTGGTTCCAGTGCCCGGAACCACATCATTGGACTTGGTACTCCAATACTGGTGGTGCCGTGAAGGAGATTGATCACATCCTCGTGAGCAGACACTGCAGGCTCTTGCAAAACTGCAGGGTCTAGAAAAGTGCCCAGTTTGTGAATTCTGACCACAGACTTCTTGTTGCTACTCTTAGGATCCAGCTTAGGTCCAGTAGGTTACCACCTACTAGGAAAATGAACATGGACTTGGCCAGACTCCAAGACCAGACTGTTTCTAATGGGTTTGCATGCAGTTTGTGTGAGGAACTTTCAGATTTCTGCCGATCCTAATGTGATGTGGGAGACCTTCTGTGACAAGACCCTGAAGGTTGCTGAGGGCTGTGTTAGTGTTACCGGTGTTCCCAGAAGGAGGTGATTCATCTTGCAGGGCACCCTGGATATCATCGAGAGGAGCCACAGCGCATGGCTCAATGGCAACTCTGGTCTGTACCGGGAACTGAGAAGGATGGCTCTGAGGGCTCTGAGGGCAGATAAAGAGGCGTTTGTTAGAGGAATCTGTGAGCAAGTGACACACCATCTGTGGTCTAGCGACCCATGTCCTGCTTACAGAAAATTGAAGCATTACGCAGATCTGAATCTGTTCCTCGGAGAGTCTCAGTCAGGGCAGCTGATGCAATGGTCCTTACAGATGATGCTGCAGTTGTGACCCGCTGGACTGGCTCTGGGTCCACGATTCTTGAGGCTGATCCTTCAATTAGCTGTAAACCATCCAATCCCCCTAGATTGCACAGGTGGTGAACCAGCTGGGGGGGGGAGGCTGCAGGGATCTGTGGTATCCGGGGTGAACGTCTCCAGGATGGGGGTAAGGCTTTCCTCCTGGCATTGCAAGCAATCTTTGCTTCCATTTGGGAGACTGGCATCATCCAAACTGACTGGAAAACGGGACTTGTCACCCCTATCTGGAAAGGGAAGGGTGATTGCCTGGATTGCAGCAACTACAAGGGATAACACTGCTCTCGGTGCCGGGTAAAGGTCCTTGCTAGGGTCGTCCTTAATAGGATCCGTGATCACTTGCTCACCTACCAGCGACCGGAACAGTCTGGTTTTACACCTAAGAAGTCTACCATTGACTGCATCCTGGCACTGAGGGTTCTCATGGAGTGCAAATGCGAATATCAGCAGGGTTTCTTTGCAGCCTTTGTCGATTTTCGCAAAGTGTTTGACTCGAGCTGCCCAGTGGAACATCCTCAGGGTTCATGGGATCCCCTCGAGGTTGTTGGATATCATGGCTGGCCTGTACACTGGTACTGTGAGTGCGGTGCAGAGTGGAAGCAGGACCTCTGTGTTTTTCCCAGTTGATTCTGGGGTTCGTCAGGGGTGTGTTCTTGCTCCTACTCTGTTCAATGCTTGTACGGACTGGGTGTTGGGCAAGGTCATGGGGTCCAGCAGCTGTGGGGCATCTGTTGGTGAAGAAAGGTTCACGGATCTTGACTTTGCTGACGATGCTGTGATCTTCGCGGAGTCAATGGAGGCTCTGATCAGGACACTTGAGAGACTGAGTGAGGAGTCTGAGGGTCTGGGCTTGTGAGTGTCCTGGATAAAAACCAAGATCCAGGCCTTTAATGACCTCTTGGGCACAACCATCAGCAGTGTGTCTGTCTGCAGAGAGAGTGTTGACCTTGTTGAGAGGTTTACTTAAATTTGCAGTGACATTCATGTCTCTGGTGACTCTTCCTGTGATGTCAGTAGGCGGATTGGGAGAGCATGGGGGGCCATGAGGTTGCTGGAAAGGGGTGTGTGGCGCTCCCGATATATATGCAAAAGGACGACGGTCCAAGTCTATAGAGTCCTGGTGCTCCCTGTCTTGCTATATGGTTGTGAGACATGGACGGTATCCAGTGACCTGAGACGAAAACTGTACTTCTTTGGTACTGTGTTTCTTTGGAGAATCCTTGGGTATCATTGGTTTGACTTTGTGTCGAATGAGAGGTTGCTCATGGAGTCCCAAATGAGGCACATTACCTGCATTGTGATGGAGCATCAGTTATAGCATTACGGCCATGTGGCGCGTTTCCCAGAGGGTGACCCGGCTCGTAAGATCCTTATTGTTAGGGACCCGAGTGTCTGGACCAGGCCAAGGTGTCTCCCACGTAATAACTGACTGCGGCAGATGGGGGGTTCTGCCTGAGGGGTTGCAAACTGGGATCCCAAGTTGTTTCGCCGTGTAGTGGGTGTGGCAACGCATTGTACCAGTGCATGCTCCCCAACTTGTCTTGTTGCAGTGGTTGTCCTTCTAGAAGTTTCTCCCATCTCCACAAATGTTCCCTGGTGCTCAGCCAGAATGGCCCTTCTTACCTGATCTTTTAGTTTGGCCAATTAGCTAGCTCTAGTCAGAATCCTTATTGTTTCAAGCTTATTTTATTTAAGACCACAGGCCACTGTGGTCTTGTGAATGTTTAATGCTGCAAAAGATTTTTTGTAGCCATCCCTGATCCATGCCTTGGCACAATCCTATTTCTACGATTGGCAGGCACTTTGTTTAACCTCACAGCTTGGTTTTTGCACTGATACACATTGTCAACTGTGGGACCTTCTACAGAGGGATGCGTGCCTTTCCTAGCCTTATGCAATCAATTAAATTGATCACAGATGGACTCCAATCAAGAAACATCTCGA
Organism: Polypterus senegalus; assembly: GCF_016835505.1. Taxonomy (NCBI): domain Eukaryota; kingdom Metazoa; phylum Chordata; class Cladistia; order Polypteriformes; family Polypteridae; genus Polypterus; species Polypterus senegalus. Next base: position 276,484,479 of record NC_053154.1, read on the forward strand.
TGATCAATAGAATGTGAAGCACCTATTATCAATATGTGAATACGTGTCAATGTGATATTGCAGTTTTTTATTTTTTGATAAATTTGCAATAATTCCTAAAATCCTTTTATTGATTTCATTTTGTTTGATGAATGCAAAAAATTTACTTCAATGATTTTAGCACAAGGCTCTGCAACATAACAAAATGTGAAAAAGTGAATAGGGCTGAATGTTTCCAGAAGGCACATTCTCTTTATAATAAGATAATGAAGCATAACATGTAATCTGATCCACAACCATTATGTCATACTGTAGAACTAATGTGCATACTGTACTTTCCAACACAATGTTTACTAAATTATGGTATATAGTAACACAATATCACTGCTTATTTGTACTGCAGCAAATAAAATGGTAATGATTTTTTTCTGGACGTATAAGAGCTACAAATAAAAATAATCTTTAAAATGACATCTGGTATTAACAATTATTTTTAACAATCATAAACCTCACCTTGGCACTCAAATTTTTTGGCTGGTGTGGTGAGGAGCAATTTACCCTCCATGCCAGGGGGACCAGCGCAGCGTGCAATGCCGGGTTCCTTATAGCCAGTCTTCACCCAGTCGGACAGCCAGCGTAAATGACAATCACAGTAAAGAGGGTTGGCACCAATTGCTCTACAAGAGTGAAAATAAAGTTTTCTTTTATTGGGTATGTAGTATAATACAAAGTATGAAAAATATCACAGTTTTTCAAATTTGAAGAATACATCATTAAATAAAACTAGGGTTTATCGGTATTGTATAATAAAAATATTACTTTAGGCAAAATATGCCTGCTGCTATGAAAGATTTACCCAGAAGATGGCAATTAAAATGATGCCACTCATGAAATTATATCAGACTAAAGGCTGAAGAAGTAACACACAGGTCAGGTCAGGTCAAGTTGAGGAGCATGCACTGGAACAGTGCGTTGCTGCACCCACAACATGATGAAACTGCCCGGTTGGCAATGTGTATGTGGGGGTCCATGTCTCACAACCATATAGCAAAACAGGAGTTACCAGGACTGTAAAGATTTGGACCTTTGTCCTTTTGTCAAGATATCGGGAGCGCCACACACCCCTTACCAGCAACCTCATGACCTCCCCATGCTCTCCCAATCCGTCTACTGACTTCATTAGGTAGAGCTACCAAAGACATGAATGTTGCTGCTGACACACTACTTTAAGAATTAAAATATATATTGTTTCTATTAGAAAATATAAAGGTATAATACATTATGATGGTATTTCATTGTTAGCTGGTTTACTAGGGATAACAGCACATTTCGACACCACTGCGCCTATCTCTTCCCAATTTTGCACAGATTGTTCATTTATAAAGAGGAATACCATGGGTTTAATTTTGTTTAGTGATCTGCAATTTTATCAGGGAAGCACCAGTCAGGCATTTTTGGGACTTGGCACAGATATGCAAAGTTGCTCCCCACTGTGTCAGTCAAAATTTGGTTTGGGGTCATATTATTTCTCCCCCAGGGGAATTTATTTAGTGACCTCACATTTTCAATAGTGAGCTACAGTATAAAAATTAAAATGCAGATTTCAAACTACAAGTTTCATACAATAAAATTTCATACTTTTGCCACAGTGCTTCAGATTGTGGATATTATTCTCTGGATTACATGTAACAGTTATGTTTTTTTAGCTATAATATTTATTTTGCCTCTCTGGCAAAGCCAAGTCTTGTTGAAGAACCAGGAAACTGCTTTATCATATGCAAAGTTACTCTTCTCCATTTTGTCAGTGCCTTTTTTTAAATCTCACTTAGTGTGTTTACACATTCTTTAATAACCCAGCTATTCCCAGAAATGTGATTTCTAAAATGACATGTAATCTCTTATTCCAATTAGAGAAATCAGGTTATTGGCCTCTGATAAACCTGATTAACAAAAGTAGATATCTCTGTGAATAATTCAACTATATGACAACGTAAACCCATTAACCAGGTTACTGTAAAGGATTTTGTAGTCTGTGCATGTCCGTTGCACTCTATCAGCCTGTGTATATATTTGCTTCGCATAAGCTTTCAGTAGCCATTGGAAGATGTGTCCATGAAATACATTTCCAGAGGTAAATGTTGAAGCAATCACATCATTCCTTTTCTTCGTTGAAATAATCTGTCTCAATATTTCATAAATTGCTAAATTTGTGTTGATGAGCTGAACATACAATGCTGAACTCAGCAACACAATCTGGAGAGTAGTTGGGTAACACCTTAAAAGTAACACACATTAAGTAGATTACTTTTTGAAGTAACAAGTAACCTATCGCAACACTTATTTTAATGAATAAAAATGAATGTGTTATTACTATTCCAGCAGCACTGGGTGTAAGGCAAGATGCATATGTATCGGGACTTTTACAGGCCTCAATTGCACAGCCATGCAGAAATGCTTTTGTAGTGTGCAATCCCGTGTAGCCCTGTTGGGAGTACACTGTCGTTGGAGGACTGCCCTGGTGGCAGCATAACCCAGAAATGCTCCTGGTGACCTGGAGAGGAGACTGGAAGAAGCTCCTGGGTCTAGTTTAAAAGAAAGCCTTGCTGCCTCACTTAAACTGAGTTGGAGTTGGGAGACAGTGGGCAATGCTCTTTTGGAGGAGGAAGGAAGAATTGTGCATGGTTTGTTTTGCTCCTAATTGTAAGTGGAAGGCATTTAGTCAAATGAAAATCATTTATTTGAACCTGGAATTCTTTTGGGTATTGCTGTGTCTGTGGTTTGGGATGCAGTTGCACCCCTTAGAGGTTTGTGGACACTTTTTCTATAGTGTCGTTTCTTGTGACTGAAGACAGAGAGATATAATTAAAGTTAGTAAAAAATCTTTTATTAATACACACCAGGCAAAGGTAAGATGACAGAGAAGCACAGTCCTAGGACACCTGCCCTTCATCTGCCCCGAGGGGTCGGTGTCCCAAATCTTTTATAGGGCAAAGCTTTGTCTTATGACTTTAGTTGCACAAGAATTTCAAAACATTACATCTTTACAACAATTTGCTTGGATCAGCATTTACAACATTTTTAAAGTTCATCAGTTGGTCACTTGTGGTTTTTTGTCTGTTAGGAAAAACAGGAAGTTGCACTTGTCATATGCACTTATAGACAAGACAGGCCTTGTGTGGCTTTTGTCACATACACCAGATTGATTAAACTGATTTTATTTTTCCACAGGTTACAACATCAACAGAAACCTATACCAATTTGACTAAACACGTTTATAAAATACAAGAAATCACAGGCATCAAGGTTATGTTCTGATTCACAATGATGTTTAACTTTTTTTGCGTAGTTTAATTACATTGTTGCGTTTTGCAAAAGGAGAACTCCAGAAGATTACTTGCGCATGTAAATGTGTATTATTAAGAAACCAGGTTTCTGCCTTACCCGGGTTATTCAAATTACTTGATTATGTATGTGCATGTAAATGCACTGACTTTTGCCTGGACACTCAGTTTTTCAAAGAAGACCTTATCTACAAGGATTTAGCTTTTTGTAATGTTTTCTCAGTTTTCTAATAATGTATTCTACTGTGGTTTCAAAGATTTAAAGCAGTCTGGATTGTTTATACTCTTCCATTAGTCAGTGCTTTTTGACAATGCAGTGCTGGTGCCGGCGCTGAGTGGCAGAAAGAATTCTCTTCTCTTTACATGGCTCTTTTAAGCGGGTCTCTGTCATTAGAAGGACTGCTCACGGTTTGCAGCAATGCAGACTTCCTGTTTTTAAAGACACACCTGGTGCTAGCTTTGAAGCAGCTTATTTGAATGATGGAATGCCACTTAGTACTCCGGGCGACTCATCCCTGGCTCATGCAACTCATCAGTACTGTTGCATAGCCCTTTCTTCAAAGTCACTGTCTCCAGTAACCACTTGTTACTTTTTAAACAGTGCACAAGTCTTCAAAACTGCGGCAGTCATGCGGCCAGTGATAAAAGCATATCAGCAGGGGTCTTTAACACTTCATTGTTAGGTGGTACAAAAAGGATGTTGGATGCTGCATTGTCAGATGGAACAACCATGATGCTGAGTGCTGCGCTGTCATGTAATACAACAAAGGTATTAAACACTACACTTTTGTGAACTACTGAGCGGGCAAACTTCCTTTACTAGAGATGCAGATGTACTGGAACCTTCTCTGGTATCTGGAAAACCAGGCAGGTGGTCCTTAGCAGATGGAGAAACATTGGTAGAGCTGTAGAAGTAGCACTCTTTTAGCTGTCTTCTTTCCAGTACTGATGCTGCAAATAGTCACTTGATCGCAGATCACTACCCTGAGACTCTCCAGCAACTCCTCAGAAGAGCTAAGCAAGACCACTGCTGCCTCTTCAACACCTGACACTTGATAAATTGAATGATAGGTCTTCTTTTGACCTGTTTCTGAAACCAGTGTAAGACAGAAGCAGAGTTCTAGAATAAATTCTTTGCTCTTTACATAGATCTTTTAGGTGGCTCACTATCCTTAAAAGGTTTGCTTGCCTTTGCAGCACTACATATAATTCTGTTTGCGACATTGTAGGGTTGCCATTTTTACAGTAGCACCTGTACCTCGATCTGAAGCTGCTCATTTGAATAACAGAATGTCTGGTCTTTGGGTGACTCATCTTTGCCTGACGCATCTTGTCAGTGTTGTGATATAATTATTAATCAGTCCTCTTTAATACCCAAATTCTGTATTTTCTTTGAATATTCTTTTTTCACAGTGTACATCTGAGTTAATTAAGGTTTGATATTTCAGAAACCTTTTCATTTACCTTAAATCTTATGCCATATCTTCACTGCAAACTGGCACACACCAGTCAACTTACTCAGGTAATAGTGAAAAGAGTCAATAAATGGCTAAACAATTCATCATTGTGTACAATTAAATGTTTTTACAGTTTGCTATTTTATATAAATTGTTTAATATGTACGGTAATAATAATACATGGTTGTGTTTATATAGGTCTATTACAATTCAATATAGTTGTGTCTAGCTCTGATTATTATTATTATTAACTTTTTTTTTTTGCACAAGAGAGCTATGCCTGACAAAAAAGATCTATTGATAATATTAAGAATAAGTACTGTCAGAACAGCAATTGAATTTTAGTTAGAGCAGTTAGGTCTTAGGCACAGGTAGAAGGTTTCATTTTAGAAACTAAGAGTTCCAGCTCTGATATAAAGACAAAATGACTAAGATAGTGGGCATAAGATGAGATATATGGTATGATCCAGTAATACTAAGTCTGTCACATACGGTAATTGTGAAATCTGGGATCTTGCATTGTCAATTTTATATTAAAAAAGTAAATACATTTTGTGCTGTTAATATTTGAGATATTTTTGAGCGGTAATTTCTACTTTCAGTTTGTCAGGTTAGTTTATCAAGTTAGCAACTTTTCTAAAAACTACATAACAGTTACTTCTGTGGTATCTATTATCCCGGAATAGATTTTAGAATTGCCTGTCTATGTAATCTGAAAGCTCTATATCTTTCAATATATGGTCTACACCACGGATGTCAAAATCCGGTCCTGGAGGGCTGTAGTGGCTGCAGGTTTTCATTCTAACCTTCTTCTAAATTAGTGACCAGTTTGTGCTGCTATTTAACTTCTTTTGCCTTAATTTTAATTAACTTGACTCAGGCCCCTTTGTTGTTTCTTTTTCCTTAATTGGCAGACAAATAATAGTGAGACACAAAACAAGCTGCCATATGACCAGCTCACCTAAAAATAAAGAAAGGTGAAGGTCTCAGTAGGGTTGATCTCTCAGGTCACCAAAACATTTCGACAGTCAACAGTTTTAGAATTGTCTGCTGTGGCAGAATGAGAGCAGCAACAAGCCATGGAATTAAATAATGAGTTTAATTAACAGCAAGAATTGGCTTCTTATTAAGAAAGTGATTCGAGTGAAATTGGTTGGAGTTTGAAGCCTCTATTTAGCTGGTCATCTGTTGGGTTGTTTCGTGTCTCATTTCTGTTTGGCTTTCATTTCATGAAGAAAAAAATCAATTCAGAGCACTGAATCCTTAAAAACAGGGCTATTAAAATGAAGGGAAACATAATTTAATTAGCCGTAAAAACTGATGACTGATTAGGAAAAGGGTGAGAATGAAAACCTGCAGCCACTGCGGCCCCCCAGGCCCGGAGCTCAACACCCCTGGTCTATACTTTGGCATTCTAATTTAAGAGCTTGGTTCCTGTCTGATTTTCCCAAAGTTACTTCAGTGTCTCTGTGACCCTTAACCCAAAGCAGGTGATGCACATGTATATTAAATGTGCCTGATTATTAAATTACTTTCCAAGCTTAAACTTCAGGCAGTATTTCTGATTACACAGATCCCCTTTAAGGTCATGGGTTACTTTTCAATAAAACTAAGACAGAGATGAGACTGCAGAATGTAAACTGTCCGTTTTTTTGACTGTAAAAGAAATACCACAACATGTTCTGTTAACCGTCTTTTATCAGTATTAGTTGAGATAAAAAAAACAGATTTGCTTGATTGAAGTATCAAGTACTTGAGATTGTTAAATAAAAGTTAAAAGAAAGGCATTATAATCATCACTGCTTTACACAGGATGTCTTTTGAATTTTTCACTTGAACTGTAGGAGACCCATTTCTTTTTCCAAAGCTATTCCCATTTTTATATGCGTCCACTATCATTTACAAATACTATCCTGAAAAATAAAGCAATCACATGGACACATTATCTGTATCTTTACTGTATGGTCATCTTATTAATTTGCTGCACAATAATGACAAAGCACCTTGTATAATTTACAGATTCAAAATGAAATATTTGTAAATTGTTACACAGGTATTCAAATGATGGCCTCTTTCCACCCTGTTATAAATGTTTCTCTTTAGTACTGGGAAACACTGTGAGCTGAATCTTATTCTGATAGCATTGAGAAGAGAACAAAAAAAAACAAATGGGCTGAACATCACTCCATCATAGGATGCTTTCACTCATACATTACAAAGTGAAGGAAGAAAACACACACACTATAGCGACATTAAGTAAGCAACACTTAGTTAATTTTGCAGAATAACTCACAATGCCACATTGATTTATACCAACATGACTGAGAACTACTATTCTGCCACATAGCTGTATCAGTGGTATGGTAATTAATTTACAAAGTAGAACAGCCACTGCTATTTGTGCTATTATCATTTTTAAAAAGCTGTGTTATACTATAGTGTTATATGACTTACACCATTATTAAAATTAAGAGTGTCAGCTTTAATGACACTAACCATAAAGGCAGAAATTGTGCACAAAGCTAGAGGTTAGTTTTTTCCCAAAGGTTTCTAAATGGTACTTTTCTAGCCCAATGGATTTGCAATGATGTGATATTTATATACTGTGCTTGTTGCAATGCCAATGCCTGATATAACATTATTTATCTTTGCACGATTAGCTCCCGCTGAAGGCAGCAAGAACGTTATTGTAATAAATACATGACATTTACTTACAGGTGAGAGAGGGCAGCTACATCACTGAAAATACCTTCTGGCAGTTCAGAAACTTCATTACCGTGGAGAGACCTGGTTTGGAGAAAAAAAAAAATCACTAAATAAAAGTAGTAATACATTTTCAGAGCATTTTCATATTATTAATATTGTTTAATAATAACTAACATTAACATTCTTCCCCAAAAAAAGTCTCAGAGATAATTTAATTCATAAAAACATTCCAAGCTTTATGAAATATACCAAAAAGAAGCAAAAACGAATAGAGAAGTAGAACACCTTAAAAAGCTTTAACTAAGCAAAAAGTCAATGTCGTCATTCCCTCCAATTTACTTGCTCTTTAAGTCTATAGTCAATAAGTATAGGTAAAAGGTAAATTTAATGGCGAAATCATAAAAATATTTTTGCTTTCATACTCAGAAGTGCTTTCAGAGGCTGTAATAAAAATAACTAAACATATAATCACTGCTAGTTTGCACTTTGCTGTTAGTTTTGTTCTTTAAAACATATGGATGGCATGGTGGAACAGTGATTATGGCTGCTGCTTCATAGCTACTAAGTCTTTGTTCAATTCCTGGATCAAAGCTTTTCCCAATCACTGCCTTTGTGGAATTTGCATTTTCTTCCTGTGTTCACACAGGGGAGTGTCTGGGTGTTATGCTTTCCTCTCATATATAAATAGGATATATAAAATATAAATAAATATAAAGTATATTATAAAAATATATAAATAGTTATTGAAGATTATATGCTTTCTCAGTGTGGATGAATTTGCCCTAACATGGATTGTCATCCTGTCGAGGTCTGGTTCCTTCTTTTTTTCAGATTGTATCGGGATTGATTCCTGGCGATTCCAATTGATGTGTGTTGTAAATAATTATTTCAAATGATATTATACAGGATTCTAACCAAAATGGGCACAAACCTCTTCTAATCAGCAGACAGTAATAAAATATCAAAATATGGACAAGCAGGTTTAAGAACAATTTTGTGGCCAAGTAGTAAGTGTTGTGAATAGTCAATGCAGTCTGCATCAGGGACATGCTGACTGCCAGTACCAGATTCATCACACGTTTCATCGCATAATCCACAGTTTTCAAGGTACTGTACTGTATGTTTTGTTGCTTTTCTCTATTCTATGTACAGTAGTTTTGTACATTTGACACCTCCATTTCTCAGGGTATTCTGGTTTTATCCTACATTCCAAAGAAGTGCATATGATTGTGGAAAAGCACCATCAAATTATCTTGATGTGACTGTTTGGGTGAGCACTATAATGGTCTGGCATCCCATCCTGTGTTGGTTCTGTTTCCCCATGATTCTGTTTCGGACTTATCAGGCTGAGAGAATGAACAAATTGGAAGAAAGGTTACAGATTGCTATATAAAACGTTCACCCTGAGAAAGTCTATATTTCTTCACTGGAGAATGGTTATCTAATTTTATAATAAAATAAATAGCATACAACTTTTTTGGCAGCTGTTACACAGCAGATAAAAAGTTTAAGTATTCTTCCATATAACAACTACAAGCTTACTGGGCAGCAAAGAAGTCAACTCTGAACATGAGAATATGTATGTGATGTTATGCCCAGTGGAGGCTGGGTGGTCTTGTGGCCTTGGAACCCCTGCAGGTTTTGTTTTTTTTTTCTCGAGCCCTCTGGGGTTTTTTTTTCTGTCCTCCTGTCCATTGGACCTTACTTTATTCTTTGTTACTTAGTATTGCCTTATCTTATTTTTATATTTTTCTTCTTTCTTTCTTCATTTTATAAAGTACTTTGAGCTACATCACTTGTATGAAGACGTGCTATACAAATAAATGTTGTTGTTGTTAGTATAGATGTTCACTGAATTGGTGGTTCATTTGTCACAAATAACATGTACGATGTCATTTAGGACAATAGAGTTATAGTAAGTGTGTATTGATGAATCGAGAAGAGGACACATTGTGTAAACACGACTAGAAGAAAACTGTCAGCATGGCTTAAACAAATCATACTATACATCCCTGTTTTGAAAATACTAAGGTATCTTCTAGTTTGTTTAGGGCCTTAAGAAACTAGAGGTTCAGTCCAGTTTAGGTATATATTATTTATGTATTTATTAGTTTTTATATTTTAGCAAAGGTGATTTCTTTGCATTATTCACTTTTTTAATTGCACTGTAAATAACAATGGCAAAAACAAAAAAGAATGACACATATTTATCATACGTTTATCATAAAGTGGAGGAAACTTCAATGGGCTGACATACAGAGTGTTAAATGTGTGTTTATGACACTGGTTTTGCCTGGAAGGCTGCATCTTTATAACATGTAACGTGTTTCAGAATTACTATTTAATTCTAAAATTACTTTTTCCTTCTCTTATGTTGGGCAAAATAGAGATAATTATAGCTCCTCATTTTTGAAGTTTTTCTTCATTCTTGACCTAAAAAGCAAAATGGTGAATGTTTGCTTGTTGTATTTTCCATGCATGGTGTATGTAATTGTAATTCATAGTAGCAAGAAGCACCCCAAGGGTAAAACTAAACACCTAAAGAGGCAAAAGACAACAAGCACACAAGAGGAAGACGTGCCTACCAGAGCTTAATCATTAGGGATTGGTGTGCCTGTTTGAACCAGTGGCAGAATGTTTTGAACATCATACTGCCTACCTAGAGCATAGGCAGTGATCTATCATGTCATGTGAATAAGCTTCTATCTACAGCTTGAATTAATCTTAATTTAACTGTATACATTGAAACAAACTACATCGGTAAAGACAGGATTCCATTCCACAAAATATATTATATGAGATCAGTGTAAACCAAGCCTCTACACTCCTGCCTTGTGCCACATATGGCATAGGTTAACGCTGAAAAAAGATGCCTTTTGGCTCATATAGGCATGTACTTACTGGGCTAGGTAGGTAGCAGTTAATCAGAACAGGCATTGATATCTTGGAAAGGTACAAATGCAGGTTAGCCAAAAACTGTGAAAGTGGGGGTGCAAGATACTAAAAATAGATGAAATTGGTTATTTTTTACTGCTCAAATAGTGCATAAAAAATTAAACTAATGAATACAGATAAATTAGACATCTCAAGAAGAAATATAGTACTGCTGTAATTGTTAATTAAATCACTCATTTTGGATCTAAAAGTATTAAAAATTAAACTGTAGAACAATTTGAATGATAATGCACATAGAACACTTGTGTTTCCTCCAGTCAAGTCAAGTTAGTGGGGTTCATTGTCATTAGTATGTTATATAGTGATATTAATTATGTTTCCCTAGGCCACAGTCCACTATTTAGATAGATAGATAGATAGATAGATAGATAGATGTTTATTGTCATTGTCACTTTTACAAAGGACCAACAAAATTAAATACAAAAATAAATTACAATACAAAGGGGTGGACAATTTTACATAAGGAAGAGCAGAACAAGAAATAACAGCTGAACACACTGACACAATATTGACAAACAGCAATTGGTATAGATGAAAAAGGAAATCCGACCAGAGCAGCAATTTAGATATGAACCTATGGTAAGTGTGCACACACAGGGACTTAGGTAGCATTGTGTTTAGGTGCCTGATTACCTGTGGGAAGAACCCATTGTTCAGTCTGGCAGTGTTGGTGTGCAGACTCTAATACCTTCTGCCAGATGGAATCAATGAAAACAGATGGTGGACGGGATCCCTCACTGTGCTTGAGGCCTTATGGATGCAGTTCTTTGTGAACATGTCCATGACAGAAGGGAGAGAAGTCCCAATGATTATCTGCACAGTGCGCAATATCTGTTGTATGGAGTTGCAATCAGAGGCATTACAGTTCCGGTACCATTCCCATCTACTATTCTTCAAAGTACAATTATAGTAGGTCTTTTTTAATGTTCAAAGCTCAAAAGAGAGAGCAGTGACCTCACTTATTGTGTGTGGTCTTCCTTTAAACTGCAACAGCACTGGTGGAATGTGTGTCAAAAATTAAAGACATATTAGGTCCTGAAGTTGAAGTTAACCTAGTAACCCTTTCACTTGGCCTGAAATGTGCTACTTGAAGCACTGAGAAATAAACTCACTTGTACAATATACTGGCATTTTGCTCACATCTGACCCAAGCATATCTCAAAGTACATAAAATCAAAAAAGTCCACAGTATTAGCAACAGCATTGGTTTCCCTTTTGAAATATGAGATCCTCCCCCAAATTAAATGGGTGGCCATGACAGGCAAGGGACTTTTTTTTTTCACAGAACAGTGAAAGTGGATTGGCACATTTATTTTAATGATTTGTCTTTAAAATGTCTTTGTACAGAGTTTTTGGGTGTCAAGTAATGAATTATTAATTATAATTATTACTATTATTATTTTTTTTATTAAATCTTATTTTTCATGTTTCTTTGTTGATGAACTCCCTTTTGAAGAATTTACTGGTAACAAAACATATAGTGCGCATGCCAAAACGACTGAAGTAACAATTAACAAAGTGTCATTTTTGATACCATTGTAACAAAGTTTACTGTCCGCTGTCAATCACAGAGCAGCCCGGTAAAACGACTGTAATACACCTTCAACCTTAAATAATGGATTGGCTGCATACAGCAAAAACATTTCCTTACCATTGTGGCTAAAAATACTACCCTGGTCACTTAAAAATTTCTGCTCAATGTTGTAAAATAGCCAAGTTAATAGGAAATTTTGCATAATCAAGTTGTATGACATTTTTTTTCTCTCTTTTATTAAAGCACTTTTTCCATCTCAGATTCATAGATGTCTTTCTTAGTAACATTGGCAGAAATCAACCCTATACAAGTTCAGTGCTAGGTACAGTATAGTGATATTTGTATCTAAACCATGCCAAATTGAACACAGTAATTAAAATAGCACACATCCTAGAAATGAAAGAAAAAACTCATAGAATATCTCATGTTAACATTAGAAGAACACTAACTAGTGGAAAAAACATGGCTCTCCTGTACTTTGAGGCAGTAGTACTAACCACTGTTCCACCATTTTGAAGGTAAAGTAAATGTTAACCCTCTTTCTTAATTTATAATATCTGAGCAATTCAAAATACTCATACTCATGCCTTTAATTTAGCTTTTGTACAACTGAGAGGTCTGCATGTTAAGGCTGTTAGATTGTTTAAACAGGATTTCAAAAATAACAGTAACTTTTTAAAAATAAATTTTGTAAATTCCATGGAGATACTGTACAGTTGGAAATAGAATAATATGCAACATTTTTACAAACTTACAGCAGCCTCAGGGATCGTAATCCTTTAAAGGCAAGTGGTGGGATGCAGCGCAGGGAATTGTAACTTAGGATTCTATTAAAAAATAAAGTAAAATACAGCAATAGTTTAGTTACTTGACCATTAAAGAACAATTCATCATTGTACTATAAAACAATTTCAAGCATTACTGTGCGTTGAAAAGAACGATAGACAAAATATGTAAAACATAATGTATACAACGCATGTGTCCATGATGACAGTAATTCTTATTTATACTTCTGTTGCTAAACAAACATTGGTGTCTTAGCTTAGTACCCATAATCTTAGAGATATATAACTTGAGTAATCTTAAGAACTTTGAACATTTTAAAAGCCTAAAAATTTCTAAATAAAATGAAAGATTATGAGTTAATGGAATATAATGTTTATTTTGTTAATTTTGTAAAGATTATATTTTCAGTACAAATATTATTTAAGCATGAAAACAGAATTCTTAGAAAGCCAAAAATCCTAGGGCTTAAGGACCAGAGAGGGAGGTAATAGTTAGTGGTGCCATGTGTACAGAGTATGTGCCATCCATCCATTATCCAACCAATATATCCTAACTAAAGGGTCATGGGGGTCTGCCGGAGCCAATTCCAGCCAACACAGGGCGCAAGGCAGGAAACAAACCCCGGGCAGGGCGCCACCTCAGGGCATGCATGCATGCACACACACCCACACACACACACACACATCCACACACACACACCCACACACACTAGGGACAATTCAGAATCGCCAATGCACCTAACCAGCATGTCTTTGGACTGTGGGAGGAAACCCACACAGACACGGGGAGAACATGCAAACTCCACGCAGGGAGGACCCGGGAACCGAACCCAGGTCTCCTAACTGCGAGGCAGCAGCGCTACCCACTGCACCACTGTGCCGCCCTACAGAGTATGTTGAAATTCTTATTTGCATGTACAATCAACATGGTACATCTCACCACCCTGTGGCGCCATGATAAACAAGAATGTATTAACATACAGAACTTCTGTATAGCTAATAGAACCTAACAAATTAATTGAACATGCAATTTTGTTTGAATATATGTAAATGTTGAATGCTAACGATATGCTACTCCTGTACTGACTACAAAACAGGCAGTCAGTTCAAAATAGAGAGTGAGAAACTATAGAAAAAACAGAGTAAATAGGGAAAAGCCAGAGTCAAAACCATAAGTTAAAAGAGAGAATCATCAGACCTATATCACAAACCTAAAATCAAAGAGAAAGGTAGAACTTGCATCAAGAAACCTGTAATCAAAATTGTTAAAAGTGGATTCACTATATTTGGTCTAATCTTGGGTACTGAATGACTGTTTGGTGGACCTTTATACTGGTGCACCTGATGATGGCATAAGCGGCGACGACTCAGAGTATCAATGGATAGAATTCCACGGTAAAGTCAATGCAAACTTCGCAAAATCGCAATGCCAATCACCAAAACAAACTGGCATCAGAATAGTCTATAAAAAAGAATGAACTTCAAAATAAAACCACTAATTTGGAAGCCTGAGAAAAATTTAAAGGGAACACCTATCATAACAACTCCCTACTGTCCTGTATTGAGGAAATGTTATACTGTCCTATTCAAAGAATTAAGCTGGGCCACCTTAATCTTTCTCTATTGTTTTTTTCTGTAAAAAATTAAATAGGTACTACTCTGCGGTGGGTTGGCACCCTGCCCAGGATTGGTTCCTGCCCTGTGTTGGCTGGGATTGGCTCCAGCAGACCCCCGTGACCCTATTCGGATTCAGCGGGTTAGAAAATGGATGGATGGATAGGTACTACTAAATTTGGACATCTTGAAGACTGTGTGGAGAAATTAGTGATCACTTTCTCTTATTCTTCTGGAGCGGCCACACATCACTATATATGTATCTCTGCCAACCCTACCAGTCCAGTCCATCTTAAAAAGTTTATGCTAAGATGGTCCTATAGCTGTTGTTCTACATAAGGTAGAAGCTACAGGAAACTCTGCTAAAAGAAATGGCTGGAGAAAATAAGCAGCAGGAAATTAAGTGCGTTTTTGGTGTTAAAGGATTGCTGGACTCAAATGATATTTTTATACGTTCCTTACCCCATGTAGTTTGTAGTAATGACTGAGAAAATGTTTAACCTCATGTTTTCATCCAGAATGAAGAAAAAAAAATTATGATACAATATACGCCAATAGTGACAATGGCAAAAGATGTGAAAAATGTCCATGGGAAAAAAGAAGAAATAATTTCAAATCAATCATATCACATAATTCACTGCTAAAAATGTACAAAACACATGCAATTTCTGCTGAAATATCATTAAATAGATCATTTCCGAAAGATCAACACCAATCATAAAGAGGAGACTCAAGTCCCCTTGGGGTTGCCTTTTTGAACTGAAGTTCGGCCTCTCAGCTTCATTCTCTGATAAAGTGTCTTATCTTCAATTCAAAAAGGCATTTCCAATGGAACTTCAGGTTTCTGTTTATGATGTATGCTGATTTTTCTCAAAGTATCTATTTAATGATTTTAGAAAAAATGCACAAGTTTTGTACATTTCGAGCATATGACTGGATAACTGACATGTGGTTTGTGGCACAAGTAATATGAGATTTTTTTCTTCTTTTCCATGAATGTTTTTCGATTATTTTTGGTTATTGTACAGCATTGGCCACCATTGGGTTATAATATGTAAAACTTTTTTTTTATCCCCATTCTGCATGAAAATTTGAGAGTAAAAATGTTTTCTCAGTCATCACTACAAACCACATGGGATAAGTAGCACATAAAATCATGTCTGAGTGGAATATTCCTTTAAGTGACTGTTCCAAGATTTGCTGTTGTTACCTCCACTATCTTGAATACCAAACATTCCCCTGCCTCTCGAGTCCCTTTATGATATAAAGATTGAGAGTTTAAGTATTTAGAAGTTTAATATAAAGACTAAGAAAGTGAGCATTCAAAGTAAGTTCAGTTTGAAGTATTTTAAGCACCACAGAATCACAGCACTCACAACTGTTATAACAAACATACAATGCTCACCAGTTAATTAGCCATTAAAAAATAAATTATAGCATCTACTATAATACAATTTTAAACTTGTATTGAAAATTTTGGGGATTTTTAAAGAATGTGAAATAATGTACATATTACAGCATGAATGTGAAATAAATAATGTACTGTATATATTACATAAGAATTCATCTGCTTCCTCGTCATTGTGGTGAATAGAACTATAATACCTATAACAATCTATGTGTATCACAACTATCTAGAAGTATTCATATATACTGTAGAACCACATTAAAATATTTTACAAACGTTAAAGTTGTGTTTCCATAATTTTAATAATGATAATTTTGCTTAAGGCACTCACCATAAAACATAAGGAAAATTAATTTCAGATTATATTGGAATCCCATAGCTAATCTATTGTTTTACTATTGAGCATCAAATTCAACAAATGCAAATTGATTTACTACTGAAATTGCAGCTAATCTGATACAAGGTGAAACAATCTCTTGTGATATTATAATGCTGTCAGATGGAAAATGCTGTCTTGAATTTAAAGATCTTTAGGCAAGAGTCACTGAAGAAACATGAAAAAAATCTAATGGGGACCATACAATGCCTGTAGTATTATTAGAAAATATGTCTTACAGTGTTGTAAGCTGACTCATGTTGGTGAAAGACGAGTTTGTTAGAGAGTTGATTTTGTTGTTGCTCAGATCCCTGTAATTAAAGGAAAAAAAATCGTAATGTAGGTACACAAACTACAATACAGTACATACTTAGAACGGAACATTTTTAAAAACAGTTTCTCACAAAGCCATAAAGTACAGGGTAATTGGAGATCATAGCTACTTATATGGTGTGGTCGTATCTAAACAATTTGTACAATGAAGTTTATCACTGTTAAATACAAGTAACAGATACGGCAATTTAATTGTGGTTTCAGCAACTTACGAAAGTACATAAGGGGAAGTTAAAAGTGGGATTACACCCTCAAACTCTGCTCCTCTGTCCATTGTGCAGTGCTACTTTGCTATAGATAACTGAAGAGGAAGGGTTCAGTATTAAAAGAGTTGATACGTAGACCATCATGAACTCTCCTATTTTTATTTGTAGAGAGTTCAATCCCAGAGGTTCTCGTTGCCTACCATTTTTGTTATTTATTGTATGCATACCATAATATTTCTATATAAACTTGAGTTTTCCTAACTCTTTACACATTGCCTTTTTGTTGGCTTTATAATTGCTGAAATGTTTCAAATACAAAAGATTAATAAATTATATTTCCATAGGTGCTGGAGATTAACATAAACAATAATAATAATTGAAATTTTTTAATAAACAGGGCCTCAAATAATTTTTTTATAACTTGGAGCAATTTGCTTTTCAAAAGTCCGTTATTTGTTAGTTATATTTACTTTTATACATCATTCATTATATTTGCCTTATTTTGGTAACTTACACAAGCTGAAGAAATTTAAAGGTTGAAAGTTCTGCTGGCACAGCGTTGAACTGGTTTCCATCCAGATAGCTGTGGAAATGCAAAAAACAAAAAATGTAGAAATCATCTAAATACAGTAGCAGGGGATACCACGAAGCTGTGGTTACATTCTTCATTTTTAAAAATCAGTCCTCACATGTGAGAAATTAGTTAAAGAAGTACATGACCTCTGTGTTCTTTATCAATAGCCTCAATTACACGGCATCACGATTTAAGGTTAACAAAATCTAAAAACAAATACTATGGACTTTTGCTGCTTTCTTATATTATCTATCCCCTGTTTAAAATATACAGCATACAGAGCCCATCAAGTTAAGTGAATAGATTTTTCAGTGTCAGTATCCTGATGTATGGGAAAGACATTAAAAATGGGCTTTACTACCAATCTTTTCAATAACTGAAAGTGAAGAATTTGGGCCTCTGGCTTTCCTATATGTTTTTTCCATAATGCTTTAATTGTGGACAATGTGACTGTTAAGTAATTGCATGAATTTTGTATGCCAGGCCAATGTTAGTTGCAGATATTTAATCTATTTTTAAATTCACGAGAAAAGTATTTACTGTAAGCGGGTCCATATCAGTTACAAAAGCAGCAAAAATTAAATGAAACTAAAACTGAAACTCTAGTTTTATGTTAAAATATATTTACAAATAGCCTGAAAGCCACCTGCAATCTTCTGGAGTTTCAGAAAACAAAATATTAGTTAACAATAGTGTTTTGTCATTTTGAAATAAAAGGTAATACTGATAAAGACACTACTGGACAGACTTTGCATTCACCCGTTGTAATGACACCTTTTGCACCAAGCAACCTTCCAGCAATGGCTGCAAAGAACACAATATTCGTAGGATGATAAAGTTCACCAGCTGTGTCACAGTCTGGAATAACAGGCCTACGATACTTACTATGAATTCATTAAAGTGTGATGAAGAAAACTGCAAGTAATTAAATCTTAAAAGAAACCCTATAGCTAACTCTGTTAAGATGGGCTGCATGAATTTAAGATTTGCATTTGTTTTGGCTATGATTTAAAAAACTCTTGAGTTTAAAAATGTTTTAAGTGTTTTATCAATACTTGGGTGTATTTGAAAATATTATATTTTTATTAGCCATGGAGAAGGATGTAAATATAAAAATGTAGCACAACTGGTAATTACAGACACATCTGTTTATCATTAATGTTTCTCCATTCAAAGATATAAAACTAACAATTTTTATTTACACTCTGCAGCAATTATTGTCCATCAGCATCTTTTCATACAGTACTTGATTCTCCAGAGGCATTTTGTCCGTTCTCACTGCTTCCATGCATGCTGAAGTTGTTTCTCTTATAATCCAGTTAAATAGCTGCTTCATAAATATTAATATCATCAATACTGCCATTATGCTTTAAACTGCTACATGAAATGCATAATGCTATCATTTTTTACAATAAACCAACTTCCTGTTTTAAACTAATTGTTTATGTCTAGTTAAATAAAAATATTTTTTTCATTTAAAAAACTAAGACTCAACTCCATAATATATTTCAATATGTTTTTTAAATTTCAAATGTAATTTAACACATCTATTATATTAATCTTTGCATGAACAAATTTTTATAAACTGCACTAAAAAGTACATATGTTTATAATCTGTAGCTGTCTTTGGTCAGTCCAAATTGTTTCCAATTCTAGATTAGGTGCACATCAAAAAAATCTGACTAGGAATGTAACAGTATTCACTTTCTGTAACTGGCTCACAACGCTGAAACACCAAATTTTAAACAATGGATCTGAGCACCTTGTATTGATAAAATGTAATCAAGAAGTAGCAATTGACATGTTAATTTTTCAAAAATGAATGGAAGCATAAAGAATACATAAACACTACAACACTAAACAGCCCCCAGGCCAGGGGTTCTCAATGTCGGTCCTGGGGGCCCACAGTGGCTGCAGGTTTTTGTTCCAACCAGCTTCAATTTTTAATTGGACTCCTGGGCTAATTAAGTGATGTGTTATTTGCAAGATTCTGTGTTTTGGTAAAAATGTAGAAATCAGAAAACTAAGGTTAAAAAATTTATATATATATATATATATATATATATATATATATATATATATATATATATATATATATATATAAAATATAAAAATGTATTATGAGAAGGTTTTATTTTCTTTTTAATAATATTTTCATCTTGATTTTCTTTCTATTTTTTGCCGGGTGTTCTAATTGTTTAATTCATTACGTTCTAATTGGTGAGTCTAACACTAAAGTAGTTGCAGCCTTTGATTATTCAGTGTTGTTTGCCTGGCTGTCTGCTCTGCTGGTTGTCATTATTAAGATACAATGAAGGGAGCAAACATTGCTTTCTTAATGTAGAATACGAGAAGAGGAAAAAGAAATACCAGGTAATTAACTGAGATCAGTGTTATCAGGTGTTGTCACTGATTATGAATCTGGGTGAAACAAAACCTGAAGCCATCATGGGCCCCCAGGACTGCCACTGAGAACTCTTGCCCTGGGCATCACCATCACCACACCTGAATGGATCGATTAGGAACAAAGAAGTTTGGCCAACACTCTGCTAGCTTTCCAAAGCTCTAAAAATTATTTTGTGAAATAATCTGAACTATGATTGTATAGGTTTTGACCTTATTCATAGTTATAGTGCTTTATAGAAAAAAGATGCTGGCTCATTAGTGACAATAAGACAAGAAACATAAAAAGGAGCGTCATCGAAGATGGATATCATTTTAAAGCCCTGGAGTTTGGATGCATTTTGATTTCAAACAAATCGATAAAGGACAGTCTGGAAAATTAAAGAGCCTCTGCATTCTGCCTTATGTATTAAAATGTATAACTGAATTGTACTCATTTATTGACTTATATGTGTTTTAATTTTTATTTGTTGTTGATAGGCTACTGTTTTCTGGTAAAATTGCACTGTTTTACGAATACAACAACTCCTTTTGTACTTCTGCGTAACCTATGTGGTACTGTTCATAGTGAACAGGTTATTTAAATAAATTGCACTGTTGACTATAAAAATGCATTTAGACTATATGTGTAAATGTAAAAATAACAGCAACAGTACATTAATCCATAAAGCCCATCCTCATTGCTTAATAAGATAAAGTAAATGGCCAAATGACACTCCCATACTTCAGAAAGGTTATTTATTTATTCTTATTTAACATGAATAACTGATTGACATATCACAAAATAAGAATCTGAAACAACTAGAACTAGATGAAGTGAAATGAATTTAAAAACAAATTTTGGCACATATTCCTCCTTCTTTCCTTCTATGTTCTGAAGCTGCTGTCTTCAATATGGGTTTGTGTGAAGCCATAACAGCTCTTCAAGGCAGAAATAAGCTTTAGTGTGGACAGCACTTTGTAATAAGGATCACAAAGGAACTTCCACACTCCTTCATACTGAGCTTAGTTGACAAGTACCCTTAAGTGCATCCTTGTAATAATGCAGGATTTTGAATATTCAGACCAAACCCACAGGAGAATGTGTAAACTGACCGTAGTTAGTGAATAGTATAGGAAATAGAGCCAGATATGTAAACCTTTGAGACAACAATACTTATCACCGTATAAATATGCCACCAAAGAGAAAAAAAGATGGATAAAAACTGGCATTCATTATTTACTGAACACAAGTTTTTGTGACATGCTGATTTAATAGTGTTTTGTCTTTTGTATTATTCATTATAAAATGTCTTATTATACAGTCATTGCATTGTGTTTACCATGCTAATGCCTTCATTAGCACTATTAAAAATGAGTAATCAGAATCTTCACATAACTGCAGAAAAATCATCCAATAAATACCATAAGAGTGTATTTCGCTTTCTCTCTGATAGTGAATTATTACAGAGTCATGAGCCAACCAGCCCTGTTTTCACTCACAGCTCTGTGACATTCTTGGGGATCCCCTTGGGCATGGCACGCAAGTGCTTGTTACTGCAGCGTACTACTGTGTCCAGGCAGGTACACTCACTGGGGCACTGTGGACGTGGCACACAACTCAACTCCTCATGACCTAGAAAAGAAGATAGTAGTATGACATGAAGTATACTCCAACAGACACAATTTGTGAAAAAAAAGTATAATGAATGGAAAACATTTGGGCAAGTGAGAGATGAAATAGTTATCAAAATGTGTTTCCTATAAATCAGGAAGATTATCTGACATGTAATAATCAGTTTATGAACTGGTTTATTATATACGTTCTCTACTTCAACACTAAATCAATTAAACTTTAAAATCATGCATCATTAATCGCACATTTTTTAATAGATAAGCCATTTACCAAGAAGCGTAGTAATAGATCATTCTGCTTTATCAGTGCCTTTTTTCATTATGTTATTTGTAACCTTAGCCATGGAATAACATCTGTAGTTGTGCAGTTATTTCCACTGCTGTCTCGTAGTTCCAGAATCCTGACCCAGTCACTGTCTTTGTCGAGTTTGCACATCCCCCCTTTGTTTGTACATTTTTTAATTCCCCATCCCAAAAGCATTAGGGTTAGGATTATTAGTCTCTATTCCGTAGCAATGAGCAAGTGTAGGTGTACGTGTGAATATGTGCTGAATTGGACTGGGAACTCATCCAAGGTATGTTATTACATGGTGCACAACACTGCCTATGACTCTAACCTGGATAAGCAAGTTACAAAACTGATGAATGACCAGCACTGGCTAAAAAAATGATTTGTCTCTTTTAGTGTTTTCTTTGGTTGTTGGTACTGTGTTGCCAGAAATTAGTTCTATATGAGCTCAGATACATTAGAATCTTTAATATTAAAGTTAGGATGGTTTAATTGTCTTTCAATAAAAACATTTATTACTTTAGCAGTTTTAGAAAGAAACAGAAGGATATCACAAGTGTATAGTTTAAAAAAATAATATGATGAAGAGCAGTCTTTACCATCTTCACAGCGAAAATCCAAAAAAGCAACATCTTGCAGAGGAATCTCTTTAAGAAAAGCAGGCCGTTGACAGCGAGGGTTTCCTGTCACAATTTTCCGAGTTCTCAGCCAATCCCCAAGCCAGGCAAGTCGGCAGTCACAGATGAAAGGGTTAGCTAACAAATTCCTGAGAATAGCAAGAGCAGTCAAGTAACTACAAGATGTTTGTAAAGTACAAAAAAGTATACATATAAAAACAATGGAACCATCACATTAATTAGGCCATATAGGATGGAGTCAATGTGTCAAAGTTCTGACAGTGTCAAAACTAGATTCTGTATCCTATATCATTAGTGCTAGAGGATTGGCTTAACTTGTGTGCCATTCTATGCCTTTAAAATAGGCTGTACAATGTAATTATATAAACTATTAGGGTAATATAAGTAAAGATTATCTTCCCTTCTATTTGAATGAGTCTGCATCTAAATGATGAATGTGGTCTTTTTGTCAGTGATATTTCATCCATCCCACTGACTGCGCCAAAGCAATATTGTTGTAAAGAATGTGACTAAAATGCACCCAAATGCATTGAATTTTTATGAGTTCAAGAAAATAGAGAGTTGCTGTAACTTATATTATTTTCAACACACTACTCAATGAATATGGAGTAATTTTGACCTTTTAAAATGATTTCTTCATACTGCAACATAACAGAATAGATTGAGACATTGATGTGCTTTTCCTCAATGATGGGTTTGGCTCTCCTTGGATCATACACAACATGGGACTGAAATCCAGGCTAAGAGGCTTCTGTTTCTAGCCTAAGAGGTTTCACAGAGTGAAAATATAAATGGCATAACTGGCTAAAGAAGAACATTGGTAGTCTTGCTGTCTAGCTCCATTCTTATCAATGGTGTAGCCCCATCACTAAACCAGGGTAGATGCAGACATCAACACTATTACAGTATTCTTACTTTTTATTTTAGTTTTACACATAGAAAATGCAAGCAGGCTCAAATTAATACTGTACACATTTGCTCAAAATGTAATTGTGACATCTTCCTGAAAGTATACCTGTAATATATTGTGTAACTGCTAAAGGATTTTTAACAGAATATTTGTTCTGCTCTCCAATCCCATTTCCTCTACCTAATGAAGGCCCCAAAAACTCACAATGTCGAGAGGGACTGCAGAGTATCAAATGCCCCAGGAGTTATAGTTGTTAGCTGGTTGTCGTAGAGTGATAACAGGCGTACATTTCGAAGCCCAGTAAAACTGTTGTTATGGATGCAATTGATGCGATTATTCCGCAGCATTCTACATGGGGGGAAAGAGAGAATCATTACATTGTGGAGTCATATAACATTACAACAAAGGAATCTGAATAGGCCTAATACTCACAATGTGCGCAATCCGTCTAGTCCACGGAACATGCCACTTCTTACTGAGTCTAGTTGATTAGCAGTAAGGTGCAACTCATTGACTGAGATAGCACCCTCAAATGCTCCATCTTCTATTTCTGAAATCTTGTTGTTACTAAGGTTACTGTAAAGAAGAAATAATTGTACAGAATATATTTGTGGATCAAAGGAAACAAAATCACTTAATTCATATAAATGCTTCCAAAGAAAAATTGTTATATATTTAAGGGCAAAGTATATAATATCTTGTTGAAAAATTTTAGATGGTAACTGCAGTGATATCTAGAAGCCTAGCTTAGATTAATAAAATAAGGGGATAATACTGGGGACTTTGTAATAAAGAAAATAAATTTTATCTGAAAATAGGAAACCCAATGTACAGCAGGAAGTGTTTTATTTTGTTATTTTTTTTTTCTTCCTATAGGTGATTCTTTGAAAGACAATATTGTTCACACAGAGAACCAAAGACACATGGAACGACTTACCAAGTAATGTGGTATACAGTAGGACTTTAGATACTTTCAAAATTAGAAAATTAAAATAGTGACTAGGACAGGCAAGCTTTGTTGGGCTGAATGGCCTGTTCACATCTAAAGTGTTCTCATGATCTTTCTAAGAACTGAAATAATCATGTACTATGAGTGCTGCAAAATATATCTAATATATTTAAAGTAACAATGACTAGCACATCAAGACACACTTGAAAACAATATCATGTGTATCTGTACAAGTCATAAACAGTGGGAGAAATTCCAGCTACCTATTTATGAACTGTAGAAACTCTTTTTTATGGAATACAGAAAAAAATATTTTAACTTTGGGCTCTGTTGGAATTCATTTGCTCCATATGTTCTAATTAGTTTAAATGGTTGCTTGACATAGCTTCTCTAATAGAGTCAGAAAGATGTACTAATAGGTACATTATTAATTATAATATTATTAAAACAGCAGTAAATATTTAAATGTACTCACATTTTCTTGAGTTGTGATAGGGTTTTGAATATACCTGTTGCTTCTAGAGTAGAAATTTCATTGCCATTTAGACGCCTGTTCAAATATAAAGACTACAGCTATAGAGATATCCCAAATTAATTGATGCAAAGGTAATAATGTGGAATACAGTTTTTTTTTTTTAACTTACAGCTCCACTGTGGATTGCGGGATATGTTCAGGAACCTTGGTGAGGCGAAGATTTGAGCAGTCTATTACATTAGACTCGCAGCGACACTTAGGTGGGCACACTGTATCACTGTTACACTCATTATTGAGACGGGTGTCTTCTGCACCTGAAACACAATATTCAGTTAAGCAAATGTATACACACTGGGGTATGGAACAAACGTTATGTATAGCATGACTAAAAATCACTTGAGTAACAAAGGAAAACGTATATGTTCTCAAAGTACATACATAAGAAAATAAGAAATATACTGTGCTCAAGTCTTATGTCAATGGCATTTATTCAGTGTCACACATGTGCGAGTAGGAGGCAGCTAAAGGGCTTGATTAATGTTAATACCACATCAGACCATGGGGTGGCAGGATGTGCTGTCTTTCTCAGTTCCTTGCAGACCATTCCCGGGAAATCCCACCAGGTTCCGGCACCTTTGATGACATCACTTCTAGCACCCTTGATGATGTCACTTCTGCTCCTGCGGCCTAAGGCCTGGTTTATACCTCACGCGGTGTGACGCATGCTGCAGCGAATGCTTCTGCTACGCAAGCGTTTTACTGTTTATACTTGCGCGCGTACTTTATATAAATCTGGACAAATCCGCCAGGTGGCAGTGCGTGATATTATCATAGTGAGAACAGGTTCGACTTTGATGTATTGTGAACTGCCTGGAACACCAATTAAATTCTGATGACACCCTACCGCAATATCTCTGAAAAGGATGTTTAGTGATTATATCCATCAATCCAGGGATGTGCCCATTCCAGCTGCCATTGGGCACGAGGCAGAAACAATCCCTAGACAGGGCATCAACTCATCGCAAAGTGAATACAAGCACTCAGATACACTAGCATCATTTTAGTGTCACCAAATCTGCATATTTTTGGAAGGAAACCAGAGCACACTGTGGAAACCCAGCAAGAAAACATGTAAACTCCAAGCAGGGAATAACAGTGACGTGACTCCCTGCGAGACAGGAGTGTTACCACTCCACCACCGTATCACCCCCATGTGTGTAATTATTAACAGTATTCATTATTTAAACGAAATTAATGATTTATCTGTAAAATGTAACATACATACTTTAATGCATTTCATCATGAAAGTGATATCAAGTATAAATCTAAAGATTCTAAATGTGCAGAGAGCTGGAATGTCATACATTTAATGTGTTCTAAGTGGTGATCTGTCGCTGCTTGCCACTGCTGTCAGGTCAGGAGGAAACCCCAGAAGCTCGTGGCGATTAAAAACTGGGATGACGTTTACGACAGTCTGCTTTAACGATAAAGTAAACTACGAGGTTAAACTGGACAATTCGAGAATAAAGCTGCTAATCACAAAATACACCTTTTTACCATGTCCTTGATTTTTTTCTCTGTGGCTGTACATTATGTTGCTGTTGTGAAGTTGCAAAAATAAAAGACGGCAACATAGATGGTATGCAAGACTTTTAAAATGCATTGTGTCATTATGATGGGGAATATACAACGCTTAAATATAAAAGCACCACGACTGCATCTGTATGTTGGCATTTTGCTTCACCACATCAGACCATTCATCAAACATCGAAGCGTGCACATCGATCCTGTAGGATCCGCATAGCAACTTTCTGTCACATGTAGATAGTAAACAGAGGTTCTGATGTCACATTCCAACTTTTATCACACTGCACCCCCTAACTTTTTGCTGGTATTGCAACTCGCGCACGCTATGTTAATTTCTGAGGACCTGCTCAGATGACGCATCAAATAAACGCTGGAAACGTGTTGCAACCATGATGCATGCGTGTACACATTCTGAGCGTGAAGTATAAACGAGCCCTTAGATGACATCACGTCTGGCCCCGATGACGTCACTTCCTCTGCGGGCCTTTAAAGCCGCCATCTTGCTTCCAGTCAAACAGTTCTGTTTTGGACTCAGTCTTGTGAACATCTCTGTTCAATTATTTAAAACTGCAGCCAGGATATAATATATGGGTGGCTGCCCCAAACCTTTATAATGTCTTGAGTGGATTCTTTATCACATCAGAAATTACTACAATAGGTACCCAATTATCACTGATTAATTTAACACAATCTAGCAATGATACTGAGTTTGAAACCCAAAAGTCATCAATATGGTGACTCTGAAATTAATTATATGATATGCAAACTCAGTAGTGACCAATATGAGCACACATGACTGATGAGGAATGATAATGTCCTGTAGGTCTTATCAGTTAATGGAGGGAAAGTAACTATGAAAGTATCATATCAGAAAAAAATATTTACTGCTAGAGACATAAATGTCATGCATGACTTAGCCAATCATTATTACGTGACTCCCTGCGAGACAGGAGTGTTACCACTCCACCACCGTATCACCCCCATGTGTGTAATTATTAACAGTATTCATTATTTAAACGAAATTAATGATTTATCTGTAAAATGTAACATACATACTTTAATGCATTTCATCATGAAAGTGATATCAAGTATAAATCTAAAGATTCTAAATGTGCAGAGAGCTGGAATGTCATACATTTAATGTGTTCTAAGTGGTGATCTGTCGCTGCTTGCCACTGCTGTCAGGTCAGGAGGAAACCCCAGAAGCTCGTGGCGATTAAAAACTGGGATGACGTTTACGACAGTCTGCTTTAACGATAAAGTAAACTACGAGGTTAAACTGGACAATTCGAGAATAAAGCTGCTAATCACAAAATACACCTTTTCACAATGTCCTTGATTTTTTTTTCTCTGTGGCTGTACATTATGTTGCTGTTGTGAAGTTGCAAAAATAAAAGACGGCAACATAGATGGTATGCAAGACTTTTAAAATGCATTGTGTCATTATGATGGGGAATATACAACGCTTAAATATAAAAGCACCACGACTGCATCTGTATGTTGGCATTTTGCTTCACCACATCAGACCATTCATCAAACATCGGCGTGCATCGATCCTGTAGGATCCGCATAGCAACTTTCTGTCACATGTAGATAGTAAACAGAGGTTCTGATGTCACATTCCAACTTTTATCACACTGCACCCCCTAACTTTTTGCTGGTATTGCAACTCGCGCACACGTTGCGTTAATTTCTGAGGACCTGCTCAGATGACGCATCAAATAAACGCTGGAAACGTGTTGCAACCATGATGCATGCGTGTACACATTCTGAGCGTGAAGTATAAACGAGCCCTTAGATGACATCACGTCTGGCCCCGATGACGTCACTTCCTCTGCGGGCCTTTAAAGCCGCCATCTTGCTTCCAGTCAAACAGTTCTGTTTTGGACTCAGTCTTGTGAACATCTCTGTTCAATTATTTAAAACTGCAGCCAGGATATAATATATGGGTGGCTGCCCCAAACCTTTATAATGTCTTGAGTGGATTCTTTATCACATCAGAAATTACTACAATAGGTACCCAATTATCACTGATTAATTTAACACAATCTAGCAATGATACTGAGTTTGAAACCCAAAAGTCATCAATATGGTGACTCTGAAATTAATTATATGATATGCAAACTCAGTAGTGACCAATATGAGCACACATGACTGATGAGGAATGATAATGTCCTGTAGGTCTTATCAGTTAATGGAGGGAAAGTAACTATGAAAGTATCATATCAGAAAAAAATATTTACTGCTAGAGACATAAATGTCATGCATGACTTAGCCAATCATTATTACACCTTGAAATTGTAGACTTCTATTTATTTTGAACAAAACCAATTAATGCAAAAATGACATCTTTAGAAATATATCTGTTTGTGCAAAACATTCCAATAAATGTTATAAAAATGACAATGCTTTTCAAATTATTTTTTCAATTTTTCTAACAAATTCCTGTTGGTTGTCATATTACATCTACCAAACACTGCCATTACCACTTATGGCATTGCACATTCATTTTTGCACAGCTAAAAGATTTTTGAAAGTGCATTTAAGATGACAACGATAAAGATATTCTATCAATCATGGTGGTGGGAATTGGAAACAATTATCAATCCACATTGTTTAAACAATTAATGTATTTGTCCTTCTAGATTATGAGTGTTCTAACTCCATTTCAGTGTCACAGTGAATCCTAGAAGCATTAGTGACAAACAGGAACAAATCCTAGATGGAACTTTATCCTGTCCCAGCAACAAAGGTCACACCCCACAACTCCTTGTAAACTGACTTCTACTCATTTCTAGGGTTGAGAAAGCAGTACAGTAATCCCTCGCTATATCGCGCTTTGACTTTCGTGGCTTCACTCTATCGCGGATTTGAAATGTAAGCACATCTAAATATATATCACAGATTTTTCGCTGGTTCGCCGCTTTCTGCAGACAATGGGTCTTTTAATTTATGCTACATGCTTCCTCAGTTTGATTGCCCAGTTGATTTCATACAAGGGATGCTATTGGCGGTTGGCTTAGAAGCTACCCAATCAGAGCATGTATTACATATTAACTAAAACTCCTCAATGCTATAAAATATGTTTCCCGCGCGGTGCTTGTTTGCTTCTCTCTATCTTTCTCGCTCTCTGCCTGACGGAGGGGGTGTGAGCAGAGGGTCTGTTTGCACAGAGGACACGGACGCTCCTCTACAAAATGCCGCTTTATCGCGGTGCTTCTGTATACTTAAAAGCACGTATTGATTTTTTGATTGTTTGCTTTTCTTTGCGAGCGCTCTCTCTGACATTCTCTGCTCCTGATGGCGCTCCTTTGAAGATAAGATATGTTTGCTTTCTTTTAATTGTGAGAAAGAACTGCCATCTCTGTCTTGTAATGAAGCACAGTTAAAACGTTTGACTAAAGGGTGTTATTTCATGTCTAGAGGGCTCTAATAATGTTAACAGGGTGGGAAAGTTTATAAAGGCTTAAAATATATAAAAATAACCATACAAACCATATGGTTTCTACTTCGCGGATTTTCACCTATCGCGGGTGGGGGGGTCTGGAATGCAACCCCCGCGATCGAGGAGGGATTACTGTATTACATTTTTAGCAATGAAATATATAATATCTATATATGTTGTAGTACTGTAGAATCAATTGGTAAAAGATGAATTTACTTTGGTATTGTTTTATTTCCTACATTATAAAACTGTATCAAGCATGCACACATTCATTTGCCCTCTTTGGAGCTTTGTTTATTCGGAATAGGAATTATTCCAGAAGAAGTAGTAGAATATCAGGAATCAACTGTGAAAGGGATTTTAGTTTATTGTGGGATGCGCAAATATGAAAGGTCCCATTAATTGACACAGATTTCCCAATTATTTGCATGTGATTTGGTGAACCTATGGTATTTTACAGCTAGGCTTACAAATTTAGAATTTTTACCAATTCAAAACTGATTAAAAGTTTTAATAAATTGTAAAGTTTTTAGAATGAATTGGTCATGCAATAATTAGCCCCACTCCTTCACAATTGGGTTCGAACCCCCAACCCAAAAGTTGTGTGCATTCTGCTGTAACCAATAAGTAAATTTATAGGCAGCACAGATTAATATAGAACACTAGAAATCGAATCCATAAAACAAGAAATTGTTGTCAAGAATGCTGTACTTTATATTTTGTAAAGTTGAGTTCAGAAGTTACTGCAACCCCTAGTCCTTAAATAAGACGGTGTCTGACATAACTACTGGCATATGTGCATTGCAAACACATTGTTCTCACACACAATAATTTGGATAGGGAAACAGAATTACAAAATTAAAAAATTAACAAAAAGAATACAATCAAAAAAAGAATAAAAAAAATATATAAAAATAACAAACCATCCTGCAAGAGATCTGTAGGCATCAGTTAAGTTCAATCAATACTTAATGTGTCTCTGTGGTCTCTGTATTTAATAAGCCTATGACTTGCTTATGAAATATTACTCTTTCATAATTGTTTATATTTATTATAATTATTGCTTGAATTTCCTTTTTATTATACATTCTTGCTTTTTTCTTTGACAAATATGAACTTTGTTAACAGATCTCCTAATTAAACAATGATTAGTTTATTGCACCAAAAGAATATTATTTGAATGTTATAAAAACTGTTCCCACACTTGGTGGCATTTGAGAAACCTAGCACTTCTGAACCCTGGACATACTAGAACAACACACCCACTGATCTTTTCTACCCCTGGACTTTTGGACTATTCCCACCCATAACACACCATCCTCCAGGCTTCTGCACACTCTGGCAGCATGCTAGAGAAGATAATATCTAGAGAACTAACATGGAAAGAGAGAGCGAGAGAGTACATCCTAATTGTTACAGCAACATTGACCTGCCAATATTCAAGAAGGTGTTCCGGCGCAACTGACAACGCTGAATGATTTTTAATACAAGCTAAGTGCAAACTTATTTGCATTCTGAATGATACTGTTGTTGTCGTCACTGCTTTTCAGAAGTACTTTAATCGCAGCAATCTTCCACAATGTTTTTTTCAGCACTGAACCCATCTACTCATGGAGCTAATGCCTCCTGCTTGATACAAGACCCGGACATTGGTATGTTCGCCCTGCACCTACAAGAGTTTTTTTCCCCTGCAGTCAGGTTTTCCTCTTAAGCCCCAAACATGTGAGGTTTAGGTAGCTGATTCTGCTGAATTAAGTTATAGTATCCCACAACTCTGAATTAAATAAGCAATTACAGCAAGGCTTAAGTGTGCTAATGAATTGTTAAACAAAAGTCTGAAATGGGCTCTCACATTATTTAAAGTGGAATCCTACACTGCCAACTGTTGCAGGGTTAGGAAGTAAGTTTCTCATTATTGGCAGTGAGATAAAGTAAATCTGGAAATGTTGTTTGTATGGGAATGTTCTGGTTCCTTCCACAGCCTAAGGACATGCTCCAATCTTAGCAACAGTAAACTGACCAGTTATGACTGAAATGTTCATCAGCATGCAATGGTGGTGTCATTAAAAAGTAAATGTATATTATGCTATCGTGTGAGGTTTCTGTTTTAAGCCTTGTTTTGACTATAATAAATAATTTAATTCAGCAGAAACTTATTTAAAGTTTTGTTCATTATAGCTGGTGGGTTTTACATGTTTTCCTGATATACTATGTTACAAGGATTGGTGATTATGAATTAATGTAGATGAATCACGTAGAATATTGCTTTCAAAATTAAAAGTTAAAATAGTTTTCTTACATACCTGGGATGAAGTATTGCTCCTTAGCTGCAGAAAATAAAAACATAAGCACAAATATTAACCTTTTAAAAACATCCTTAAACAATAAACTACCAAATCAAAAAGAGACAACAAATTAATATTACTGTACTTTGGTTTGTTAATTTATATTTTAAATACATTTATAATCCATTTACATGTTACTCTAATGTAAAACTATTCATGTAATACTTCCTAGATGTAAATATTCACCAATACAAGCCATCTGCATTTCAAGATGAACTCCCAGTTTCAATGGCTGCCGTTTGAGCTTAATTGTTGGCGCCATTACATTTTTGCTCTTTTTAATACTTAGCTCACCAATTCAGATTCTATAATGTAGCTAAAAGATCATTCACCCTAGGATTTTTCAAAAATACATCATGTAGCTGCCAAATTAACCATTAAGTCTAAGCATACTGCAGTCAAAAATCAACCAAAAGAAAGTATAACCAAAAAGTGATACCTTTCTAACCTGGAAAACAAATTAACAAACAAGCAAGTATAAAAATGAAAAACAATATATAATTAATTACTGACTGGTACTCTGTACCAGCACTTTTTCATGATGCCTTTATGAATAACACCAACCCCACTCCCCTGCCAATTTTTTTGTTCTATATATATGAGTGCATTATTACAGTCCTTCAAGGGTGAGTTTTCCATTTTAACCAATGAATTTTGTAACACAAAATTTCTAAAGTGTGGAGGTTGTCCTAGTCAGGAGTTAAAGCAGCTTGGTGCAGTAAGATACAATTCAACAGAGTACATTACCTAGTGTTGCCTTAACCGTGTAACTGGGCTAATCAACTAACGTGTAACCTCTCAAGACTGGATAAAAAAAAAATTTTCGCCTCCATGTTTGTTTTTTTTTGTTAAGGATCTTTTGACATTTTGGAAAGTTTCTGATATAAGGGAACCTCTGTGTGGGATTATTTTCTATAAGTTATTATCTCAGGATATATGTTAATTATTATCATGTTATGTTTGTTTTACCACAATGTTATATTCTTTATGCATGGGTGGTGCCATTTTGAGTAGCTGTTGCTAGGATGCAGATCTCAGTTGCTGTGTCATGTCCCCTGAAAATTCTATCTCAAGACATCTTGCTCATTAACATCTGACACTGGTATTGGTCATTTTCAGTCTATTTGACTCTCTTTAGTGATTTTTGGTTGAAGGATTAAAATGAGCATTTTGACTATGAGTTTGCCTAGTGTTTTGGTTTTAGAACCTGATTTTCCTTGTCTTCTAGGTCTAGAATTTTTTACATCTAAGGTTTTGGACCATCTTATGATCTCTTTAACTGGTTATTTTTGTACCAGGGAAGTTTGAATTTTAAAAAGCATGTGAGCATTGCCTATGCTGCAACTAGGGAATCCATTTCTGGGCTCCCGGACGCTTCCCATTCCCGCATTTCCGATAATGAAACTTCTGGAATGGGAACGGCCAAGCTCGCATATATAGCATGTAAAAATCGATCAAGAAATAACAGAGTTATAGGTGAAAATAATTAAGTGGCACGGTTTTCTGGCCCACTGTGCAGTGTGTTGCTCATTAATTCAGTCAACAACAGTCAGTCTCCTGGCTCCCACTAAGACAGAGCACAGTGGACTGGGAGGTGTCTGCACTCTGCAGCTCACGAATGCCGGGACGGGGCAGAGTTCATTGATGTCTGTGCTGTTGATAGTACAGGCTGGTGTCAGCTTTCCAACTGGAGCAGAGCTTAGGTCCAGTCGGCAGTCAGAACATCAGTTGTTTGTGTTGAAAGCCTCGTACGAATGGCCGAGTCTGTTGAGTTTAAAAACTACAGAGTTTGGCAGCATTTTTTGCGCAAAAAGCTAGGTCAGTCGGCTAAGTGTAAACTGTGTAAAACTATTTTGAAAACAGTTGGCGGCTCGACAAAGGGATTACATTAGCATCTGAGAAGAGTTCATCAAATAACTGCTATGAAACGAAAACCAGACGATGATGACGATACACCAACGACGTCCAAACGCATAGCAGTGGGGCCAATGACGAAATATCTTTAGAACAAGAACGAAAGTACACTGCAGGCAGTATTTGCACGAATGACGGCTCAAGATGGAATTCCGTTCTGAATATTTGTTTCGTCAGCTGATTTATGCAAAGCACTGTCTGCACTTGGTTTCGGAAATTTGCCGAATTCTGCTGAAACTGTGAAGCATCTGGTAATGGAACATGGTCAAACGATCCGATTGTTAGTAACAGCAGAGATGGCAAACAAGAAGAAGCAGGGTCAGCGCTTTAGTATAACGTTTGATGAAAGAACTTCCACTAGAAATCGATGATATATGTATGTGAATGTCCATGAACAAGGTCCGAAGTATTGGAACCTCGGATTAATCAGAGTTCATGGCTCGATGACGGCGGAGAAGTGCATTGACTTACTGCAGAGTAAACTGGCAGAATTTGAGCTCAGTCTTACCAGTGACATAGTAGGCATCTGTACAGACGGTGCCAGTGTCATGTTATGTTATGTGCACTGTATCCAGCTGGCAGTGCTAGATGTGCTGTATCGCCGCAGTGGTCATGCTGCTACTACTGCTACAGCCGAGTCGTCTCATTGCAACACTGACAACAGCAACGACGACGATGAAGATGATGTACTTGAGACTGAGAGTCATGATGGCGAACAAGGTCTAGAAGTTGTTGATGACAGCTACAATGTTCAGATGAATATGACGATGTTGTTAACAAGGTTTGTAAAATCATCTAGATTTTTAGACGATCACCAATGAAGAATGACAACATACTTCAGCCGTATGTGAAGAGGGAATTCGGCAAAGAAATCGGGGTTCTGCTAGACAGCAGGACAAGGTGGAACAGTCTGGTTGATATGTTGAGCAGATTTCTGCAATTATGGGATACAATACAGAAGGCACTGATTGATCTGGGACAACTGTTACACTTAACTGACGCCGACTTCACAGTTATCAGTGAAATGGTGTCCAGTCTGGAACCATTGAAGCTTGTAGTTAATGCACCGTGCAAGCATGAAACAAATCTGGCAGATGTTCTTGAGTATAGAATAAACGACAGACGAGGACTGTATGCTGCTGTACTCCAGTATCTGCATACAGCTTCTGCACGAAAGACAGCTACAGACATGTTCTCGGTTACATCTAATAACGTCATTCGAAAACTCATTCGTTGTCTGGTAACACGACTTGAACAGACTGACAGCAGAAGTTCGGCTGCAACATCCACAAAACCGGAAGAAGGTGGCGCCATTGCTGCAGTTTGCACTTCATCAGACAAGAAATTGCAACGCATCAGTCCGTTGTATCCGTGTTATCTGTGCCAAGATACTTGCCATCATAGAATGATGACAAGAAACTAGATGCATCAGTAAAAGCTGAAATGGCGGTGTTTCAGAGCAATGGCAAGCGTGGGCGTTGTTTAGAACAAGTGTATCAGCATCTGATGAATGTGCCGCCTACTTCAGAGAAGGCAGAGTGTGCTTTCTCAGCAGCTGGCGTATTCTGCACGAGGGTGCGCTCTCGCCTGGACGACCACACAATTGACACGTTGTGCTTTCTACGCTCTTATTACCGCAACTAACTAGATACATGTACTTATAGTATATGATAGCATAAACTGCTTGTAGTTAAGGTTAGTCTTTTATTGGTGTCAACATATTGCAGTAGTTTTATTAAAAATAAGTGTCGCCCGTTCTAAAACCATTTACATGTGAGATGCCCATGCACTGTGTCATTTCCGGGAGCCCAGGATTCCTGGGAATGACATGTGGGATTCCCGAATTCCCAGGAATGGATAAACCTGTCAGGGAATAGATTCCCTATCTGCAACACAGTCATACTGCTAGCTTTTCTGTCTGGCAATTAAAATAATTTTGTTTTTCTTACCTCTCTGTCAGAAAATCCCTAGAAGGGGAAATCGGCCCCTTAATTGTGGAAAGAGTTCTGATAAGTGTAATAGTATAACATATTGCAATAAAGAATGAGTCCAGGTTGCAGGAGTTTTAAACAGGCTGGACTGAGTGAGTAGACCTTCTTGTAGAAGCATACAGTCTGGAGCCATAAAATGAAGACCCTAAAGTAAGTACAGTAAAACCTCCATTATCCGTCACTCAATTAACCGTCAGTCTCCATTAACTGTCAGTGCAAAAAAAAAGAAATAATTGCATACGCCAGTGTGCTTCAAGTATTGCTTCACTTTATGAAGTAGGAATAACAAGAGAGAATTGTATAAAGCATGATGCCAACAAAACTGAAAAATGTGTTGAAAATGGAAACCACTGATGGTAATGTTATTCTGTGTTAATAAAAATGTGCACAAAGTGGCACTAATAAAAATAACTTAATCTCGAATACCCATAACGCACATAAAATTCAGCTCTGCTCTTCCGAAACATTAAATATGGCTTTATTAAATGTTAGAGCATTAAGCAACAAGATGTTTTCCATCAACGATCTTATTAGTGATAGGAAAATTGATTTTATTGCACTAAGTGAAACATGGCTTAGCTGTAATGGCGCAGCTGTTTTAATCGAATCTGCGCCTCCGAATTACAGCTTTATTCGCGCGGATCACCAAAAAAAGAAAGGTGGCGGTTTAGCAAACATTTACTTGAGCCGGTTAAAGTGTAAAGATGTCCGTTTTGGTAAATTCAAGTCCTTTGAGTATCTTGCCATTGTTATTCATGGAGTTTCTCAGTTTCTAGTATTATCTGTGTATAGACCTCCTAAAAACAATGTGTCTTTCTTTGAGGAATTCTCAGACTTGGTGTCAATTATAATTGCAAACTATGATGCGCTCCTAATAGCTGGTGACTTTAACTTTCATATTGATAAACAGTGTGACCCAAAAGTAAAAGAATTTATGAACCTCCTGGACTCTTTTGATTTGAGACAGCTCGTTAGTCAGCCTACACATAAAGCAGGTCAAATGTTAGACTTAGTAATTACTAAAGGACTGAAAGTTGATGTGAAACAGATCATATCTTTTGCTATTTAATATAGAAATAATGATAGAAAACATTCAAGAGAAGCATAATGTTAAAAAATGCTTCTTTGATTCATCAGCAGCTTCAAAGTTTATAAACATTCTAAGCAATCAGTCCGTTTGTAGTGCTAACTACAATAGCGAGGATAATGTAAATAGTAAGGTGGAAAAATGTAATACTAAGGTGAGAGCTGCTGCTGACATAGTCACACCTGAAAAGACAGTTAAAAAATCTTCTAGCATTGTTATACCATGGAAGACCCAAAGAGTGTCTGATTTAAAAAGAACATACTGAGCTGAGCGTAAAATGGAGAAAAACTAATCCACTATGAGATACTGAAGCTTAAAATAACAGAATACAATAACACGGTCCGTCTTGAGAGGCGCTGCTATTTCTCTAGAATTATAAATAACAATGCTAGTAATCCCAGAGTCTTATTCTCTACAATTGATCGTCTGCTAAACCCAGGTAACTCAATGGAATGCCTCCAGAATACTTCCAGTGAAACTTGTGAGGCTATTGTTGTATTTTCCATCCATCCATTTTCCAACCCGCTGAATCCGAACACAGGGTCACGGGGGTCTGCTGGAGCCAATCCCAGCCAACACAGGGCACAAGGCAGGAACCAATCCAGGGCAGGGTGCCAACCCACCGCAGTTGTTGTATTTTTCAATAAAAAAAATTAATGATATTAGAAATAGTATAGTATATCTCCCCAACACTGCACATCCTCTTAAGCCCCAGTACTCCATTATAAACAAATTAAATTCTTTCACCAGGATAGATTTACCTGATTTATATACAATAATTTCTCAACTGAGACCCTCCACCTGCGCCCTTGACCGAATACCAACAAGTTTTTTCAAAGAAGTATCGGCCGTGCTAATTGAAAGTATTCTTGACATAGTAAACTTGTCATTTGATATGGGGGTCTTCCCAGACTGTCTTAAGACTACTATAGTTAAAACCCTACTCAAGAAAAATAATCTTGACTCCTCTGCTTTTGAAAATTTTAGACCTATTTCTAACCTGCCTTTCTTAAGTAAAATTATAGAGAATTTTGCACGTAAATGAACACCTCAATAAACATGCTATTCTTGATAAGTTTCAGTCGGGTTTCAGAACAAATCACAGTACAGAAACTGCACTTGTTAAAGTAGTAAATAACTTGCGGGTAAATGCAGACAAAGGTCATTTATCTGTTCTCATCCTCTTAGATCTGAGTGCCACATTTGATACCACTGATCACAATATTCTTAGAAATCGCCTTAGTCAGTGGGTGGGCCTCTCTGGCAGTGTCTTAAATTGGTTTGAATCATACCTGGTAGGTAGAAAATTCTTTGTTAGTTGTGGTAATTATATTTCAAAGACACATGATATTCTATATGGTGTTCCACAAGGCTCTATCCTGGGTCCGCTGCTCTTTTCGATCTACATGCTTCCGTTAGGTCAGATTATCTCAGGGCATAACGTGAACTACCACAGCTATGCTGATGACACACAACTGTATTTATCAATAGCACCTGATGACCCGACTCTGTTGTTTCACTAACACAATGTCTTACTTGTGTTTCTGAGTGGAGAAGTAGCAATTTAATCAAGCTAAATAAAGAAAAAACTGAAAGTTTAGTGATTGGCAATAATGGATATAATGAGGTTATTATAAATGAACTTCATGCATTAGGATTAAAAGTCAAGATGAAGGTAAAGAATTTAGGGGTAACTGTTGACTGTGACCTGAATTTTAAATCACATATTAATCAGATCACTAGGACAGCATTTTTTCACTTAAGAAATATAGCAAAAGTTAGACCTCTTATATCACTGAAAGATGCTGAGAAATTAGTTCACGCTTTTGTTTTCGGTCGACTAGATTACTGTAACGCACTCCTCTCAGGACTACCCAAAAAAGACATAAATCGACTGCAACTAGTGCAGAATGCATATGCTAGAATGCTAACTAGGAAAAGAAAATCCAACCACATTTCTCCAGTTTTAAAGTCACTACACTGGTTACCTGTGTCATTCAGAATTGACTTAAAAATAATGATTATGGTTTAATAAGCCTCAAATAATCTCGCTCCATCTTATATATCGGAGTGTCTGACATCTTATATTACAAATCGTAACCTTAGATCTTCAAATGAGTGTCTGCTTAGAATTCCAAGAGCTAAACTTAAAAGAAGTGGTGAGGCGGCCTTCAGCTGTTATGCACCTAAAATCTGGAATAGCCTGCCAATAGAAATTTGCCAGGTTGATACGGTAGAGCACTTTAAAAAAACTGATAAAAACACATTACTTTAACATGGCTTTCTCATAACTTAATTTTAATGTAATCCTGATGCTCTGCATATTCAATTAATTATCATTACTATTCATGGTGGTTCCAAAATCCGTACTAACCGCTACTCTCTCTTCTGTTCTTTTTCCGGTTTTCTGTGGTGGTGACCTGCGCCACCACCACCTAATCAAAGCACCATGATGTCCCTACATTGATGGATTAAAGCCCAGAAGTCCACGTGGCCGTCATCATCAAGTCCTTCCATAAGAACCCTGAATACAATGAGGACGGATTATTTATGTTAGGTAGAATGCCTAGAGGGGGCTGAGCGTTCTTGTGGCCTCGGAACCCCTGCAGATTTTATTTTTTCTCCAGCTGTCTGGAGTTTTTATTTGTTTTTTCCTGTCCTCCCAGGCCATTGGACCTTACTTTTATTCTATGTTAATTAGTGTTCTCTGATTTTAATTCTTACTTTGTCTTTTTTCTCTTTCTTCATCTTCAAAACTTTGAGCTACACTATTTGTATGAAAATGTGCTATATAAATACATGCTGTTGTTGTTGTTAATGTTCTTCTGCATTGCAATTTTCTTTTTAAATTCTGTTATATTATGTTCTGTTAATATATTGTGACGAGCAGGCAGCTTGTGATGAGTTGTGCGGGAGCAGAAAGGGTGGAATGCTGTGTAAGTAATAGGACAGGGTGAAGGGCTTCTGTTCTGTAAGGGGCAGACATGCTTCTTAGGAAATGAGTGAGAGGAGAAGTTAGGAGAAAAAAGGTGTGGCAGAAGGAAGTTTTGTGTAGGGAGTCTGGAGACAATATGGAGGAGTGTTTGCTGCATAGAAAAAGAATGTGAGTAGCAGGAGATAATTATTAGTAGGGAAAGCTTCATTTTATTGTTTGGGAGATGTGCTCTGTAACCCAGTTAACGGAGTATAAGACAAGGCACCGTCTGTTACGGAATGAAGATTCCAAGTAAAATGTAGAAAACTCTGATACCTCTGAATTGAATTTGCTTATTACGCTGGTCATTACAGTATTATACAAATTAATTTTGTTAATACTGTATTATATTTTGTTAACATAGTTTTTTTTGTAAATAAATGACTATTTACTAAACTAATCTACTGTATATCATTTTTAAAGTTGCTGTTCTGTTATCCATCTTTCCTCTTATCTCGGCCTCTGTCCCAGCCCCTGACAGATAATCAAGGTTTTACTGTACTCAGACTGTTGTAATATTAAAGAGACAGCGGAGAATGGAGGTTAACTGCACAACAGTCCCCCAGTATGTATGGTGGCAACAGCGAAACTCTCCAGGTTATTAATGGCCCTTTGCTGCCCATTATAGTGTGAGTCCTGGTACATTAATAGAGAAGGACAAATGATCCTAAGAGGTTACAAGGCCATTCCTGACCCTTGAGGTCATCTTCAGAAGTTCCCAGGAGTGGTTACTATTACCCAACTTGACTCAGAATTGGATGTAGCACATTTAAGAATGGTATGTGTCCTTTACTATTTGGTATCGTTCTGTTACTTTTTATAAAATAAATATTTCTTTGTGTACCTGGTGAAATGTCTCTTTGCTGTTTTGGGATGAGGTTTATGTTATGAAGGAAAAACTGAAACATTTTTCCAGATGTAATTTAGATTGATTGACTCAGCAGCTCAAAAAAAGAATAAATATTGTGAATGTCAGATAATACTGTATACAGTACATTTAAAAATGTTGTCAAATGCTCTGCATTATGTACAACCTGGAAAATCCACTTATAAAAACATTCATAAAATTAATTAAATGTTCTCCCTTATTTATTTTACATCTGCTTAGAAATATATTTAAAGTTACATTCAAATATAAACCTTAAATACACAGAATTTCTCCTTGGGATTAATACAGTATCTATCTATCTATCTATCTATCTATCTATCTTGTCTCTGCAATATAAAGATGTCTGTCTCATCCTCTGACTAAAATTCAACTGGGCCAAAACCACACGTGACAGAAGAAATGTAACAACAGAGAGAAATATTCTGTGATACAGGCAGGAAATTTTAGAAAGAAATTAAAACACTGTAAAGTTAAAGTATACTTACCTGAGCAGCGAAACTTCTTGCTTTTAATTTGTCCAATACGCTTGTTGGCTAGCCGCCGTGGACTGGCACATCGTGCTCCACTGGTTTCAATAGGGTTGGTGCGCAGGTAATCTGCCAACCATTTCAGATTGCAATCGCAAATAAATGGATTTTGTGCCAAATGCCTACATTGAAGATTACATTCAATACTTAATATTGTTATGTAACACTATTACACTTATTCACATTTTAAAAATCAGGTTTGAACGAGAAAAACACTCCACTGTAAATCTATTAACATCTCTCTTTTTTATTGATTTTATTAAAAACAAGTAACATTCCATACAATTAAGTCAAACTAGATTAAAACTTTAGGAGTAGAAATGCTTATTCTAAAATCATTAGATCCTGGCAGGTTTTAAAAAACGTTTTGAACTGATCCTCTAAGTGAGAATTAGATTTTTTCCAAATTCAAATAGTATGCAACA
Source organism: Polypterus senegalus (assembly GCF_016835505.1). Taxonomy (NCBI): domain Eukaryota; kingdom Metazoa; phylum Chordata; class Cladistia; order Polypteriformes; family Polypteridae; genus Polypterus; species Polypterus senegalus. The sequence continues at coordinate 276,526,209 of NC_053154.1, forward strand.
TCAGTTACCCACTGACGTAAAAGAGGTGGTCTAGGATTCTTACAGTTGAGCAAGATAAGTCTACATGCTAGTAGCGAAGTAAAGGCAATTACAGTTTGTTTGTCCTTCTTCATTTTAAGCCCATCTGGGAGTACACCTAACTGTTAATGGATTAGGAGTGATTGTGACACCTAATCTGATAGGCATTTAAAGACTTTTGCCAGAATATGTCACCCAGTGAGGCTGGAGCTTGATTGCAACATTCACAGGGGGGGTCTTGCTCCGAAAATATTTTGGACAAATTTAAATGAGATAGATATGCTTGATAAAAGATTTTAAGTTGAATAACTGTATGCTTTGTGTATATGGAATTAGGGTGAATTCTATGCATGGCTGCCATTCATTTTCTGAAATATTGAGTAAGAAATCCTTTTCTGGTATCTTTGGAAGTAAGGGACTTTAAAATGTTTTTATGTACTGTATTACAGAAATGATGTCTGAATCTTCAAGACTGATCATTATTTCTTGAAAGTTGGGTACAGCCATGCTACCATCTGCTTTAGGATAGTTGTAGGGTTGCCCTTTAGATGCCTGGCTGTTTTGAATTCCAAATAAATGAGGTTATGATTGAATCAATTTCTTTAAAATTATTTGTTAATGTATATGGCTTTAAAATAGAAAAAGAAACTTAGGAAGGAAACTCATCTTGACAATGTTAATTCTCCCTGCCAAAGTGAGATGGAGAGTAAACCATCTATGCACATCTTGTTTAAGTTTTTCCATGCCGACGGCAAAATTTTGTTGTAAGAGCGTTATATTTTCTTCTGATGTTTACCCCTAGGTATTTAAACTGATCTGTGATGATAAAAGGTGTCCAATCTGCTGTTGTGTACTAGAGAGCTCACTGGAAAAAGCATACTTTTATTCAAATTAATTTTGAGTCTAGATATCATCTGCTGTTAGGACTGCAGGAACAGAATTTTGTTGGTCTAATATATATATAGTACCATATAATCTGCATATAGTGATATTTTCTGTTCAAGTCCTCCTCTGACAATCTCCTTTATCAAAGATGCATTTCGGAAGTGCACAGCCAGTGGTTCAATGGCAATTGCAAATAGCAGTGGTGACAGGGGACATCCTTGCCTTGTACCACGTTTTAGTTTGAACTAGCCATAAGTAATGTTGTTAATACAAACTGAAGCTTTTAAACTGATATATAGTAGTTTGATCTATGCATATATGTTTGGGCCAAACCCAAATTTGAGCAATGTAGTGAATAGGTAGTCCCATTCAACCATATTAAATGCTTTTTCTACAGCTAAAGATAATAAGGTCCCCAGGGTGTTAGACTTTATGGGTGACTATACAGTATTACATTTAACTGGCGTCAAAGACTGGAGGCTAAGTGTCTGCCTTTAATAAATCCAGTTTGGTCTTATGATAATACCGAATACCGAAGGAAGCACTTTCTTAATTCTTCTATCTTAACCATCTTGATCATTATTCAGAAATGAGATTGGTCTGTGTGATGCATACTATAATAAATCCTTATTTTTCTTCAGAAAGATGATAATTAATGCTTGGTGAAAAGTTTAAGGTAGAATTTTATTGTCTCTGGCTTCTATAAATGTTACCTATAAAATGGAAGCTAACTTAATTAAATTTTTTAGGGTAGCCATCAGGGCCTGCTGCTTCCTCACTCTGAAGTGAGTTTATAGCCTCTAGTAATTCTGAGAGTGACAGAGGTTTATCCAATTCCTCTGCACTGACATTATCTGGCTGTAGTATCTGTTATGCATCAAAAAATATTAGATTGTGTCTTGTCTTCCTTTCTGTAGAAGGATGGAATAGCAGATTTAATCCAAATAGGATGTAGCACTGCATGCCTGGCTAACTTGAAGCTTATTTACTGTAATGTCATTTATAAAACCAAAACATTAAATATGAAAGAAAATAGATGGATGTACTAAAGAATAAGAATTAAAATAGTAAAACATTAAATGATTCTATTAATATTCTGAGATGGCAAGGATAACCCTTGTAATGTGCTAAGGAACCAATAAACATTCATTGACCTTGGAGGGGGTTGTTGAAGTGGTGAGTGCCGGTCAAAGGGGGGGTGTTGCCTGTATGGTATGAAGAAAGAAGCTGAGCAGTGGCATCAAGGCAACATCTCTGCCCCTTTTTCCAGTTTTTATTTTGTAGGACCGAGCCCTGGACAGAAGTGTGTCTCCCCACCGTGGGAGACCTGCCCTCGATGGACGGGTCACTGGCCCCTACAGGTCTCAGCTGATGGAGGTGCAATGTGGCAAGTGGCTGTGCCCATCCAGCATGCCTAGAAGGACAGAGAGAGAGACTATGCCTCCCCCAGACCACGAGAGGGCAGCCGCCCTGGCTTGTATGGGGGCCACGGAATGGAGCATGGTAGCTCAACCCTATAGGAGTCCATGGCCACCGCCAGGGGGCACCATCGGACAATTGTGGAGCCCTGGACGTCAGCACTTCTGCCAGCACCTCCGGGTGCTCATGCGGCACTTCTGCCACACCAGGAAGTGCTGCAGGAAGTTCATCAGAGAGCACCTGGAGCACGTCCGGGTGGGTATAAAAGAGGCCGCCTCCCTCCAGTCGAAAGCCGGAGTCAGGAGGAAGAGGACGAAACTTGGAGGAGAGGAGTGGAGGCGGTGAGAAAAGGAAGGTGCATTGGAAGGCCCGGACTCTAACGGTAGTTAGTGCAGGGGCACTGTGTGCTGCGCGTGACTTTATGGACACTATAAAGTATTAATTTTCATGCCCAATCATTAATCATTTCTCCATTAAAATGTGCTCTATGGCAATGTTCAAGCCACAGCTTGGGTCACATGTTTAAGAATTTTTTTTTGCACAACTACATTCTGTAGCCAATGTGTTGACTGTAACATATGAAGTGGACTCAACCAGGTATACACATTGGAAATGTGAGGGGTAAGGAATTTAGGACAGGCCCAATTTAGAACTATACATCAGGGGATAAACAATGGTGTAAAAATAAATATGAACAGTAAATTCTAACCCAAAGTTTAAATGCAAAAGTAAAAGAGGAACATATTAAAAATAGCATGCCTTGATGCAAAAAGTATCAAAAATAAACCAAGTGCACTAAAGTTGTATGTAGCTGATCGTAATTAAGATTTTATAGCAGTAGCAGGAACCTGGTTAAATAACAAAGATGGGATAAGCGTAACATAGATGGTTACACATTTTAATAAAGGGTTGCGGAACAGAAAAGGAGGGAGGGTTGTTATTTATGTGAAGCAGAATTTAAAAGCAAGTTTCCTTTAATTGGATGATGAGCCACGTCTTAGTCAGTATATCTGGATTTGTCTGGAAAGCATCAAAAAGAGGCCTTATAGACACCCTCCAATGCAGGCAGTAATTTCAATGCACACCTTTTTTCAAAATATTAAAAAGGCAAAAAAATATTAATTTTTTATTATTTTAAAGTTCAGTTCTCTGCCAGTGATTTTAACCTCCTATCAATGAATATATTTATTAGGAATATTTTTTAATTGATTTTAATAAAAGCACTTGACACCTTTTTACACCCACCCATACTGTAAGTATCTGTCCTCATTTGCCTGACTCATCTCAGTCTATGACTATCAACGGTTTGGATTGAAGAGGCTCCTGGACGCACAACAGTGGGAGCATGGAGCTGACCCATACCATCACACCGGGGTTCTGCTATTTTTAATATAAATAATTAGAATATGAATACAAATAATATGCTGGTTAAATTAGCAGATGATACCAAGCCTCGTGAATAGACAGATAATCTAAACTCCATTGAACCATTGCAAAGGGACTCGGACAGCATGCATGCTTGGGCAGATTTGTGGCTGATGAAACTTAATGCAAGTAAATGTAAAGTATCACACGTGGCAAGTACTAATGCCATATTTGAATACACAATGAGAGGTCTGAAAATAAAATGTACAACTTATGAGAAGAATTTAGGAGTCATAGTGGACTCATCATTATCCACTTCCAGATAATAATCAGAGGCCATTAAGAAAGCTAACAGAATGTTAGGTTATGTAGCATAGTGTGTAGAGTACAAGTCTAAGGAGGTTATGCTGAAGCTTTATAATGCGCTGGTAAGTCCACATCTGCAGTATTGTGAACGGTTTTGGCCTCCAGGCTACAAAAAAGACACAGAAGCACTAGAAAACATCCACAGAAGAGTGACTAGGCTGATTTCAGGGCTGCAAGAGATGCTCATGGTATTCAAAACTATGAAGGAAATTAGTACAGTTCAACAAGAACACACCGAGACTGTTGGAAGCTTGTTAAATTGTTAAATTTCACAAACACATTAGGAAGTTTTTCTTCACAGAGATCAACAGACACATGGAATAAGTTACAAAGTAGTATGACAGACAGTATGGCTTTAGAGACCTTCAAAACTCGATTTGATGTTATTTTGGAAGAACTAAGTAGATAGAACTGTTAAACTTACTGGTCTGAATGGCCTGTTCTCATTTAAATCTTTTTGATGTCCTAATGAGATGTTAATCTCTAAAGAAAAGGCAGTTTGCTCTTTAGATTTAGAAATTGAAACACTGCACTTGACATTAGAATGGACTTTGAAACAATTGGTTGGCGGGGTTTTGTTTTAATATTTTACATATAGTAAGACATGTATGTTTACAGTGATAAAGTACAGTATGTATTTAGAAAAATTTTTCACTAGTCAGATGAAAAACTCTTCTTGAAATCTGTTCTACTTAGAGTTGTGAAAAGAGTCAGACCTCAGTTGAGAGGTGAAGCCGGGAAGAGCAAGAACAGCATAAATTAAGAGCTATAGAGAAATTCAAGGTCTCTCACTCTCTCTCTTCATCATTTCATCCAGAGACCACAGTTGTTCAGTAGAATGATGACTTCATCATGATGAAAGTTTACTTGATGATGAAAGTTTACTACAAACAGCCACTGGCAATGTAAGCAAATTGAGTGTCTAGACTGCTAGTAAGAGGAGCTGTTATCCAGGTTGTGTTTAGTATGATTTGTCACTCTCATTATATTTGCCTCTGTTTTAGGCACATTAGGAACTTTAAGTTAACCTGCTTTCTGCCTGTCTTTTGTGTTTTATCTTATAAATATAAGAGAAAGAGTGAAGTATTTAGGCACAGTAGCAGTCAACCCTAACGATTAACACAAGTTGGGATTCAGATTACAGTTGTTTCTTTGCGACTGGCTGGTAAGTGTAAATTGTAAATATACGAGGACTAAGGTGAGGATTTGGGACATTCATAAACAGAAATACCACCTCTATTATGTGTATATTTGTTTTTCCTTGTTTCATTTGTAACTGTTTGCTGCCTTCTTGTTTATCTGTTTATATGTGTGTTACTTGGTTCCTTTAGTTCAATACACATGTACTATATGTATGTTAAATTTATTGATGTATTTTTCCAGGAAAATTACTTGTGTAACCTTACTTATATGGGTCTTGCTGATTCTGACAGTCTGTAGGGAACCTTTGTATTCATGATTTTTATTTTTGCTCTAATTAGTTTTTCATTTTTTAAAATTTTTCTGTCTGCTTAATGTTTTGATTAGTTAAGATATTTTTTCACCCTAGAATTTTGTCATGATTAAACACCACAATAATTGACTTTGCACGTTTTATCATCCAGATTTATTTAATTGTGAATTATGAAGTATACACTATTAACAAAAAGTGCTAGAAAGGTTTAATTCACATATTCTTAAGCATAGCAGCTAATCTTAAAAATTCAGCACTGAATTTTTCTCTTAGGTTCAGGCATACAATTATTCATCTTCCCTTGTATAGAGTAGAAAATTACACATCAATAAAAGAGTTACATGTGAAGCACCATTTGCTAAAAAAAAACAAAAAAAAAAACGTGTTTCTTGTGAATATCAGATTTTGTTCACTGTTCAATAACTTATTGTCTAGAAGTACACCGGCTCTTAAACAACCCAACAAATAGGAGAGTAATTTCAAAATCATAGTAGTACTTACAAGGAAATTTACCCTTTAACTCTGCAGAGCAACACTGGGTGAAAAAGATCTTAGATTAACAAACAATTAGTATAAAGCCACTCTTTGAAGAGTGGATTCTTTGTAAATCTACACATAATACAATTTACTATCTTATAGTATGTTTAATTCTTCTACCTTCGAAGGTCTGCAATTTAACATCAAAACACAGTGAATGGGTGAGAAATAAAAACAGGCTTTCACAAGGCCACATGCTTTGTTTTTGCCCTCAACTCATAACCAACAGTGTATCTATTTTTATTCAGTTACCAGAAGCCCTAGGCATTTCAATAGATTCTCACCCCATTTTTAGGAATTAATCGTTTTAAAAAGGTGCCTCAGTTACATTGGTAGATAGTTGTCTAGTTTTACAACCCAAATTACAATAAAGTTGGGACACTGTGTAAAATGTACATAAAAACAGAATGCAATGATTTGCAAATCTCATAAACCCTTATTTTATTCACAATACAACACAGAAAACACATCAAATTTTTAAACTGAGAAAATGTACCATTTTAAGAAAAGGATAAGGTCATTTTTGAATTTGATGGCAGCAACACATCTCAAAAAATTTGGGGCAGGGCCATGTTTACCACTGTGTAGCATCTCCTCTTCTATTAACAACACTCATTAAACGTCTGGGAACTGAGGAGACAAGTTGCTGGACTTTTAGGAGAGGAATGTTGTCCCATTCTTGTCTGATATAGGATTCTAACTGCTCAGCAGTCCTGGGTCGTTTTTGTCATATTTTGCGTTTCATGATGTGCTAAATGTTTTCAATTAGTAAAAGGTCTGGTCTGCAGGCAGGCCAGTTCAGTACCTGGATTCTTGTACTATGAAGCCATACTATTTTAATAGATGGAGTATGCGGTTTAGCATTGTCTTGCTGAAATATGCAAGGCCTTCTCTGAAAAAGACGTCTGGATGGGAGCTTATGTTGCTCTAAAGCCTGTATATACCTTGCAATACTGATGGTGCCTTTCCAGATGTGCAAGGTGCCAATTCCATAGGCACTAATACACCCCCATACCATGAGAGATGCAGGCTTTTGAACTGAGCACTGATAACAAGCTAGACGGTCCCTTTCATTTTTAGTGCGGAGGACACAGCATTCACGTTTTCCAAAAAGAATTTAAAATTTCAATTTGTCTGACCACAGAACAGTTTCCCACTTTGCCTGTTCCTGAGCCCATGTAGCGATTTCTATGACAAAATTATGCCTGTTTTTAGTACAATGCTGCTTGATTTTTAGCCTTGTCACTTATGCGCAGATTCTTGGAATCTCTTGATGATAGTGTGTACTGTAGGTGATGAGATATTACTCAATTTGAATTGAAGTCTGCTCAATTTTATGTTGAAGAACATTATTCTGAAATTGTTCCACAATTTGCAGATGAAGTTTTTTGCAGATTGGTGAACCTCTGCCCCATCTTTACATCTGAGATACTCTGCCTCTCTAAGATGCTCTTTTTATACCCAACTAGCAAAATACCCGCTTCGCAGTGGTAAAGTACTGCCTTAAAATTTTTATTAAGAAGAAAATTAAACCTTTTTAAACTGAGGGAAAATATACCAATAATTATTTGTTAAGGATCTCTTTGTATACCACATTGTGAGTTTGGCCCTCCGGTTGTAATATGACCAAGCTGTGCGCTGAGCTTACTCTTGAGCATGCAACGTACAGTTGGCCATGTGAACAGTAATCTTGTCGCAAATCTCACAGCTTGGATTGCTGCTGTCATAATCGGTTTGAGTTTCATGGTTTGTTTCAATTACGACAGTATTTGTAGGACTTGTGTTGAACAGACATTCGGCATCTGTCAAGTGTTGTAAGTATACAACCAGTTTCATCAATAACTTCATATCCAGCTTTTGAGAGTTTAAACATTCATAAACATCAAAGTGTCCACTACTGAAATAGTCACCTGTCAATCAAAGATGTTTAAGAGGCATTGGCGGTTGTCAAAAGGTGTAAAATATTTGGCCATTTCGGTACACTTGAAAGCAACAACCGAACAATTCAGCAGCAGCCATCAACTCACATGCAGATCCATAGGTGAAGGGCTTAAGCATTTCACTCTTATAGTGCTCCTGTGTAGTATATCTCCTGTACCGTCATCAGTCCACACCTTGAACCTGTCCCAGTCATTCAATACATAAGACACAATGTTCCTCCGGATATCAAGAGTGAGCCTGATATGGCCGTGCAATATGTAACAAAGAGAACGGAAAAGGTAGGTGCCATCTCCGGGCATGGAAACCACTCGGTAAGTGACAGTTCTTTGGAATGATAAAGGAAATGGGTACCTGAACAATGTAAAGTAAGTCTAAAATACCCACACAATAACTATAATCGTAATAAACGAACAATAAAGCAGCGGAGAAGCCGTGGATTAAAAAAGGCTGTAGTTATCTGCAGGGAGACATGAATCCCGTGGCGAAGCAAGGAAGGGAATGTAGAGACCAGAGCGACGGACGGCCTTATATAGGCAGGCAGCCAACAACGTGGGAGGCGTTGGGATGGGGACCCAACCCGCCTCACACGGTGACCAAGCTGCAGGCTATGGACGTATATATGTACGTAAGTAGGATTCAGATAGCGTTGGAAACCCGCATACCAAATTTCTTGAAGATGGGCCCATAAGTAACAAAGACCGTTGAAAAGTTCAATATGGTGGCTGATAGTGGCATCATACCACCGAAATAAGTAACAAATTTCAGCCTTCTACCTACATGGGAGTTGGAGAATTAGTGACATTGGAAAGTTCAATATGGCGGCCAACAGTGGCGTCATACCACTGAAATAAGTACGTACATTGGTTTTGGTTAGCACAGGGAAGCTGCCTACCAAATTTTGTGAAGATGGGGCCATAAATAAGAAAGTTCAACATGGCGGACGTTGTCAACCGTTATCGACCGTTATGACCGTTACATGTAGAATTTCGAAATGAAACCTGATTAACTTTTGTAAATAAGCTGTAAGAATAAGCCTGCCAAAGTTCAGCCTTCTACCTACACGGGAAGTTGGAGAATTAGTGACATTGGAAACTTCAATATGGCGGCCGACAGTGGCATCATACCACTGAAATAAGTATGTACATCGGTTTCGGTTAGTGCAGGGAAGCCGCCTACCAAATTTCGTGAAGATGGGGCCATGAATAAGAAAGTTCAACATGGCGGACGTTGTCGACCATTATGACCGTTACGTGTAGAATTTCGAAATGAAACCTGCTTAACTTTTGTAAGTAAGCTGTGAGGAATGAGCCTGCCAAATTTCAGCCTTCTACCTACATGGGAGGTTGGAGAATTAGTGACGTTGGAAAGTTCAATATGGCGGCTGACAGTGGCATCATACCACCGAAATAAGTACGTACAACGGTTTCGGTTAGCGCAGGGAAGCCAGCTACCAAATTTCGTGAAGAAGCGGTCAGCCTTCTACCTACACGGGAAGTTGGAAAATTAGTGATGTTGGAAAATTCAATATGGTGGCCGACAGTGGCGTCATACCATCGAAATAAGTATGTACAGTAATCCCTCGCTGTTTTGCACTTCGACTTTCGCGGCTTCACTCTATCGCAGATTTTATATGAAAGCATAACTAAATATATAACGCGGATTTTTTGCTGCTTCGCGGGTTCTGCAGACAATGTGTCTTTTTTACTTCCTGTACATGCTTCCTCAGTTGGTTTGCCCAGTTGATTTAATACAAGAGACGCTATTGGTGGATGACTGAGAAGCTAACCAATCAGAGCACGCAGCTAAGTTCTCCTGACTGAGAAGCTAACCAATCAGAGCACGCAGTTAAGTTCCTGCCTGCTGAATGCAGTGTTAACCAGGAAGTCTTGTCTCGCTCATTCAGCTTCAACGTGTTTCGCTGTGTAAAGAGTTGTGCTCTTTTGTGTTTATCTTTGTGCATAGTCAAGCCCTTCATTATGGCTCCAAAACGATCTGCTACTGCTTCAGGGGCCGTGCCCAAGTGCAAATGGAAGATGTTAATGATTGCCGAAAAGGTAAACGTTTTGGATTTGTTGAAGCCTATGATTCTTTTTATTTAAAAAGTAGGAAAAGAATATAAGATCTACGGCCGCAGTGTCCTTTTAACCAGGGCGCAAAACGAGTTGTAAGTGAATGTAATAAGACAGTAGTCTGGATGGAATCTGCTTTAGGGATTTGCATTGAAGACTGCCAGAAGAAGAACAACGGCAGTGCTGCACAATCGCCTGAAGAGGCTCCTTTAGAAGAGCTGTAACGCTCTCCTTTGTTGTGCAGTAAAATTAAACTCATTGTTATCGGACAAGTCATCGTGTCATTGTTGGTGAGTAACCATAATTAATTTTCTACTTACAGTACTTAGTACATGTACGTACGTTTAGTGTCATTGTACACACATTTACTGTATACTATTTTTCTTGCATTATGCGTATTTATTGCTGGTGGCCTGTCTATCGTAATGGCTGTAACATATGTGATATCGGAAACACTCAATATCTTTAAAATAATATTTAGGTTTTACTGTATATAAACAGTGTGTTTATATACATAATTTCAATGAATCTTACCTAATATCTAAGAGAATACAAAGGGATTATGCTGTATAACTCTGCGGGGAATATTTATAAACAGTGTGGGAGAGTTTATAAGGGCTTAAAATATATAAAAATAACCATACAAACAAATGGGTTCTACTTTGCGGATTTTCATCTATCGCGGGGGGGGGGCTGGAACGCAACCCCCGCGATCTAGGAGGGATTACTGTACATCGGTTTCAGTTAGCGCAGGGAAGCCGCCTACCAAATTTTGTGAAGATGGGGCCATAAATAAGAAAGTTCAACATGGCAGACGTTGTCGACCGTTATGACCGTTACGTGTAGAATTTCGAAATGAAACCTGCTTAACTTTTGTAAGGAAGCTGTAAGGAATAAGCCTGCCAAATTTCAGCCTTCTACCTACACGGGAAGTTGGAGAATTAGTGATGAGTGAGTCAGTCAGTCAGTCAGTGAGGGCTTTGCCTTTTATTAGTATAGATCATGTTACTGACCTGTTGCCAGTTAGCCGAATTAGCTGCAAAATTGTTCATCCAGCTGTTTCTTTTTAGTCTTTTATTGTCCCCTTCCCAACTTTTTTGAGGTATGTTGCTGCCATCAAATTCAAAATAAGCTAATGTTGTCATGAAATAGCAAAATGTCTCAGTTTCAACATGAATCTGTTTTACTGAAAAAAAGCATATTTAAAGAAAATGTGTTGTATCTCATAATAGTTGAAAAAATAAAATTTTGTCAAAGATCAATACAGCTATTTTCCAAAACACAATATGATTCTGCTTTTCCTTTTCAGTTCCTACAATAATTTTACATCTTTTTCTTTTGTACTCTACTTCTTGCCTTTCCAGTAACAAGTGAGGATGTTACCAGTAAATATCTAACGGAAAGAAAGGGCTAGTATTACATCAATGATAAACTATAATTGCAATGTATTATAGCATTGTGCTTCCCTTGGAAAACTCAATAAAGAAAAACTGTGTCGGTTCAACTCTTTCTATCTTTTCTCATAGCTCAAATCATGCAATCCTCAAATAAGTGTAGGCGCTCTTCTCTGAACTTTATCAGCTACAGTTCAGTCTGCTGTATATAACAGAGGCCAAAATTTCACATCATGCATGATATAGTGTAACACATGTATTAGAAAGTTTAACCTTAATGTTTTTTAACACTGCATAGCACGCTAAATGATTTAGAATTCTACTAACCTCCTTTGCATACCGTGTAATTTGACTAAATATGACCATCTAGGATTGAACCAATTTTGCATCAATTTGTATATTACATCCTAAATCTCTGTTCCTTTTGATGTGTTAATCTATCATGGAGTAAAACTGTAAAAGCTTTTTATTATTTGTTTTTAGCATTCTAATCTTAGGAGAACAGTTCTGTGACTGATTTATGAATTGTTCAATTTCACCTAAATATTTGGTGCGGCCACATAACTCTGTGACACCTATATCGGCAAAAAACAGTATTAGGTTAATTTAAAATTCACTTATTTGTATTATGAGAAATGTAACCATTATGCCCTCATTACAGGGACAGACCAAAGGTAAACCAAGAAGTGACATGGATAAAGGACTGTCTATTAATTCCTAAGCATTTAACATCACTGATCTGGGAATGGAAATCTGAATCACAGCCTGTGTTTGTGCAATCATAAAAAGGTTCCCAATTATTCAAATTTCAGTCTTACAACCTAGGAGTTAAAATCATTTTAAAGAGAAATACACTTTTGACATGGAGAATACACAATATTTTGTTCAAGCTGTAGCTAAAGGCAGAATATTTGTTTGCTTTCCTTTATTCACAATTCACAAAGATTCTCAAAATCTTTGTTTCTGATGGGTTTCTTATAGTGAATATTTTTCCACACCCTCTTCTATATACAGAGTGGCAAAATGTTTAGCACTGTTGCCTCACATCTCCAGGGCAATGGATTCATACGCTGGCCCAGTCACTATCTGTGGAGTTTAAACATTCTCCCATGTCTGCATGACTTTTTCTGTAATGCTTTGATTTTCCTATCATTTCACAAAGATGTGTATATTCAGTGACTCAAAATGGCCCATTGTGAGTATGCACTTGTGTGAGTCCTGTGATGTGCTATCAACCTGTTTGGTTCCTGCTTCTCCCCAACTGCTGCCAGGGTAGGCTGTGACTAGCTGTGAATCTAAAAACATAATTACAAAAACATTTTTATAAAATGTCATAATGCCACCTATTTTGCCATTGAACAATAGAAACATTGTGCAGGTGGGGGTATTATATGTAAAGCTCTTAGTGTCTTACCTTTACCCTAAGCTACCAATATCCAATAAGTATCTAAAGCAACAGAAACAAAATCAATGGAACATACAACACCGTACACAGTGCAGTGCTTCCTGGTATAGTGTATTTCTATTTAACTGCTTTTTTAATTGCATAATAATGGATTCCACATGAAAAAGTAGCCTGTAAATTATGGAATACACACTGACATGACCTTTGTTACATATCTGTCTGTTTTGATAATTACAACATCGTCTTATAGAGGCTTATGAGTTGCAATGTTGGCAAAAGTCTCTGGCCTATGGGCAGAAGGGTTTCTTAGGTTGGGTGCATCGCTCATAGAACTAGTATTGCTCCACTTGTTCACTAATTTGTGAATTGTCCATTTGGCAGGGACACTTACAACAGGATATTATTCAAGAAATCTCACTTAAAGGAGCCTTCACAAACATACAGCTCCACAATTGAGATACACTGTTAAAAATAAATATGACGTCTTCTCTCCAGCAAGCACTTAGATAACAGAAGTAATAAAATCAAGTGAAGTGTGCATGGTGACTTCCCACTGACTTCAGATGGCTGTGTTTGCTACTGGTAAAACCAATGTGGAGCTTCTTACCATGTGCCACCCTGTAATACTACAGGCAGGGAATTGCATACATGTGTATTTACTGAGTTTAAAAACTATTGAGATAGCGCACCACAACCTCCTGATTCAATGGACTCTTAATTGACATGTACTGGACACCCTGTGAATGAAACTTTCAAGGAGGTCACTATTAATCCCAAGCAGTCACTAAGATTTGTAATACTATCTCTTTCTTTCTTCCATCTTTTGCCATGGTGGGCTTCACACATTCATTGGCAAGTCAGAGATGTTTGCTACATATGATATAAAAATATTTAGTAAGCTATGCTATATGTTGGCCTATCCTATACATCCCCTACAGAATTCATTAAAATCCATAGTCGTTTTTTGCATACTGAAGCAACAACAAAAAGAAATGAATATTATTTATACTGAGTTGGTATGAGGATGCCTTATACTCTTCTAGGACCATGCTCTTCGTGTGATGGAATGGCAAGTTTGCCTTTGTGATCTTTGAAACTACCTTGTTATATTATAGTTATCCACAGTAAGCTGGTCTTTGTGGAAGGGTCAATCAAGGAGAATTCAAAGAGTCCCCTTATGGTTCTAAAAAATATAATATAATCAAATCTGGTCTCATCCAACCAAGTCATTAGGTGATGTATAATGACAAATGCTTACAGGTTGGGTGACCCTTAGTCAGCATAGAAAAGTCACATGGAGCTGCTTTATAAGCTCAATATATGAAGGTGAAGAATGAGGGTCAGATGAAATGCCAGACAGGTGACAAGAGTGAAACAAATCTTCTGCACTTGATCCTCTAACCATACAATTCCAAACCCATATGCAGAGCAGACAAACAATTGATTCTGGGTTTGCTAATAAACCCTGAGTAGTGAAGAAAAAAGTTAAAGATGATTTCCATTATGAAAAGAAAAGATGGTTAAAAACACAACATTTTGGGGGTATAGCCTTCATCAGGAGTGCAGCTGTACGGTCTTTAACCACCTTCCTTTTCAGCTTGGAAATAACATTTCATCTTTTTTTTTCTTTTGCAAAAGCTCACTGACTGAGCCCTACACTAACATCAGTGTGTAGCTGTTGATTAATAATATCATCACAGAGTCAACATAAAGTAAGTAATATTTTTAAAAGTGCTGTAGTATAATGTTCAAAACAATCAAAAGTGTTCAAAGGTTAGAAGCCTGCATGAAAACATGTTAATGATTAAATCTATTATTTCAGGACTACAGTCAGAAATATACTATGCAAGATTTACTTAATGTTTTAAAATTTCATGGACATTCTTGTACTTTGCCTAGTCAGCAGTGAAATACAGTAGTTCATCTGAGTTTATTATCACATGTATAACATCACTACTTAATTACTTGCATGCTCTCTCATAAAAAGGTAAAAAAACAAATGAAAATAGTAATGAAATGCTAACATTATTACAAAATAAAGCAGATAATAACATAATTTTTAGACGTTGACTGCAAATATATGATAATTAAAATGTAACAATTATTGTGGAACCAGGAGAGATATTATACATCATCATTCAAAAATGTCATTGATCTCAACAAATACTCATTAGACAGTTGTGTCAACACATTGAAGCTCTGTGGTTGGAACATTAATATACTAACATAAAATAATAACAAGTTGCTTTATATTTACAGAAAACAATACTTAATAAAAAAAAGGCACAGATTTAGTGAGTTAAAGCTGGGTATTAAACCAGCAACATCATAGTTTCCAGTGTAGCTTGCTAGATACTACACTTCACTACCTAACCAGCCCAATGTTGGTATCCAATATGGATTTTCTTCTGGTAAACCCAATAGATCTAGGACTTAAAAACACAAATCTTTTAAGTAGAAACATTATTTCTTTATTAAAAATCAGACATATTTACTTACAGTGTCTGCACAGCACGGAGGGCAGTGAAGGTTCCTTTTGCCAACGTCTGGATCTTGTTATCATAAAGAGAAAGCAAAGATAGGTTCTGAAGATCTTGGAAGGCATCAGCCCTTACACAATGGATCTTATTGGCATTCAATAACCTGGTAAAATACAGAGATGTCATTCAGACTTGAAAATGACTTTTCAGTGACTCAGTCAGATAAAAACAGGTCTTTCAGTCCAGTGCTTCCCATTGTCCATTTCTGCTCCCTTAAGGCCCCTTCACACCTAAATGTTACAGTGTTTAAGCACTTAGACCGTAGAAAGTTATTTGCCATTGTTTTCAATGACACTCTTCACATCTAAACGTTTTAGCAGTGAGCGATTTAGAAAACTTCTGCATGCAGCAGTTTTAAAATCTTTTCTGCCAAATGCTTGTTCCGATTGAATCAATGGTAATGCTCTTGAAACGCTGGTAAAAGAAAACAAAGAGCATTTTGGAATTGTTCATACAGGATGCCACTGCCTCTTCCTCTTCACCAGCTCTAACCCCCCAAAATTTTTTTTAAAAAAGTGTTGTTATGCACGTGGATTATTCTGACTCTAGTGATGGTTGTTGAGGGAGAGGTCAAGTGAACACATATTATCCAATCAAGTATCAAGACTTTAACAAAGGTTATAAGTATACAATTAGTTTTAGTGAGGTTGAAATTTACTAAAGATGTTTTAACATATATACGCAGAGTAGTAGTGCAGAGTTGGCATTCCTTCCTTACACCATCAGGTGTATGGAGTCTGCATGTTCTGCCCATGCATTTCTGGATTGTTATTGTGTGTTTAATTTAGAATTATTGACTGTTTTAACACTGAAAACTGGAAATACATTTAGTTCTTCATGAAGTAACCATCCTTCCCCTTTTCCCATCCTCAGTTTTAGCACCCATGTGAACATTGGCTACTGTGCCACCAGATAATGCTGTTGTAAAATACCTTTAGCAAATAACTGAATTTTAACAAAAATTCCAGGGTGTGATTCATGCAGATTTTCAAGTGATCGTTCACGATAATTAGGTGGTATAATCACTCTGCAACCCAAAGTATACATCCTTGCTCAGTTGAGAGCTCATGCCTCCAGTTAAAAAAAGGTTGGTACTGCAAATTTTGCATCTTATCTGGCCATCCATTTAAAGCTAAATAAAGCTCTCTGGATAAGACTGGATCCTATTTGGTTTCTTTTTGCAATGTCAATAGCTTTAACAGGACGCTCATTTGTGCTAGACATCATCAAAATGTCCTCAGTTCCTGTGTCCAAGCATTCCCTTTGCTTCTAATCTTAACAAAGCATCAGCATTGCCATGTTCTGCAGATTTTCTGTATTGAATGTCATATTATATGTGGAAATAATAATACACCACCTCTGCTTTCTAGCAGCAGCCAAGATAGA
Organism: Polypterus senegalus; assembly: GCF_016835505.1. Classification (NCBI taxonomy): domain Eukaryota; kingdom Metazoa; phylum Chordata; class Cladistia; order Polypteriformes; family Polypteridae; genus Polypterus; species Polypterus senegalus. The sequence continues at coordinate 276,542,987 of NC_053154.1, forward strand.
TACTGCTGTTTTAGGATCCAGAAAGGACTGCAGAAGTTTGTGGTCCATAAGCAGCGCAAACCTACTACCATATTAATATCTGTGAAGTTTTTACTCTAAAAAACATCAATTTCAATGTGAGTGTAGTTTTTTCTCACTAGAACTTAATGTTATTGATACAAAGGCTATAGGCTTCTCATCCTCATTTTCTCCATATGATATCACAGCTCCACTCAATATGATGAGGTGTCACTTGCTAAACATAAAGGCTTTTGGGTATCATAATGGGAGACTGCTTTACTAGTTGCTAACATATGTTTACATTGATTGAAGACTGCTCTGCACTTTGAAGACCAGTTTCACAAATTTTAATTCTAAAACAACTCACGAAGGGTGGCAAACCAGAACAACCAGGAAAAATAAAATTAGCGCCAGGAAAAGCATCCTGATGTAAAACGTAGAGAAAACTTTAATGGTGGAATCAATCCAAACAGATTTGGAAAATGAAGTGGTTGTAGTACTCTAGATAATCTAGCCACAAACCTTCCATAATAATTTAGCAGTCCTAAAATTTATCTTAGTTCTCCCACATTTTTAGGTACAGGTGCTTCTCATTCATAGACTGCAAGCTGTCCTTGTCAATTTGTTGTCTCAAATACTCCACACTTTCCTGCATAAAACTACACTTTGCCTGTTTCACTCTGATTCCATATTGTTCTAGCCTTGACAACATTGCATCCAAAATCTAAATGCTGCTACTGTGTTTCAGAAGTAATCAGAATTGTATAGGGTAAATAATATATCGTCATATGGAATATATACATTTCATGTGTGTTCCATGTGTACAACGATCTGTGTAAATGTAGGATGACAGGAAATGTGAGGCAAGAAATGTTGAACACAGAACTAAAACAGAAACGTTTCTCATGTTATAGTAATAATTGACAAAATGTTGATGTGAAGTGTATAATGTCCAAATATCAAATAAACACTTTCACAAAAGGTATAGCAAAACAAGTGCTCTTTTATTTAAGAAAATAACCAAAGAAAAGGAAATTATTCAATTTACATTTTGCTGTCAATGTGTAAAAACTGAAACCCAAATATCAATCGGCAAAAATTAGACACGTGTGCTTGGGAGGTAAGCACTGTTGTCTTGTAATCAGAGGTTGTGGGCACGATTCTGAGTCCTCCCCACATTTATCGTTTTCAGTAGTGAGCTGCTATTATCATTACTATGTAATAAAAACACATATTTGATTTGAGTCTGTAACATCCTGTGAAAATCTTTGCTACTTGTAAAAGTTTTTTGTTTTTTTTTTAATTCAGTTTTATTGGCTCAGTCATGTTCAAATGGTACAACGAACTGGTCTCTCCCTCTCTGAGTTGATAGAGCTTATCTCCATTATTTTCACAAGAGCAGCGATGGCCACAGTTTGTGGTGTGGTTGATGCCTGGTCATAACTATTTGTTGTACTTGCATTCAAAGATATGATGCCCCATAATCACTATCAGACTATCATGTGGCATTTGCACTTTGACAACAAAGATACTGATGCATAATGTAGAAGAAACGACTGATTTGCTGTGATCTCAGACATCTAGCAAAGTTTTGTTGATAACTGTGTTTTGAGTTCCAACCCAGGGCAACATATTACTGTTGATGAGCACCTGTTTCCAACCAAGGTCCATCGTCAAACTTTCTTGCAATAAATTTCAACCAAGCCTGACAAATTTGATATAAAGTTTTGGATTGTGGCAGATTTGGAGACAAAGTACATGTGCAATGCCACTGCTTATTTAGGAAAAGGTCCCAGTTGTCCCATGGGAGAAAGACTTTCTGAGACTGTGGTCATAAAGCTTATGGAGCCATTTCTGGATACAAGCAGAATCGTAACAACTTCTTCGGTGGCTAATAGACTGCTGCACTGCAACACAACTCTGCTTTGCACCATACATAAAGTGGAACGGGAACTTCCACCTGCAGCTGAAGTCACTTCAGTACACTAGCAATTCTCCATGCTAGTATTTAGATCTGGCAGTGCCATGCTGATGGTGTATGCACCCTAAAGGAAGAAGTCTGTCTGCATTCTCAGTACCATGCACCATAGCATGGAGATTGGGCAAGATTGAAAAAAAAAAAACATGTTCACATGACAACTCATGTTCAAATGACATAGCGTTTTCAAATAATGACATTTTCATGTGTTTATGTGTGTGTGTGTGTGTGTGTGTGTGAGAGAGAGGCAGAGACATAGATGATGTCATTCAAGTGGTTACTGGAAGTTAAACTAAACGCTTTCGTAAAGGTATAACGAAACAAGTGAGCTTTTATTCAAGAGCAAAACTGAATAAAAAAATTCCAGTTAAGAACAAGATACCAAGACATGATTCACCATCATTTGTGTGTCTGCTTATATCCATTCAGTGATATCTTTTACAAGTAGCAACAACTTATACCAGGTGTTACAGACTCATATCAAATGTATGTTTTTATTATATAATAATAACAATAGCAGCTCACTACTCAAAACAGTAAATATAGGGAGGACCCATTATGAGGCACCAGTCAAGCTATGTTTAGTTTGTGTCGATTGAGATTTGATCTTCGGTTTTAAACACACTGACAGTAACATATAAATTAAATAATTTCTTTTTCATTGGTTATGTTCTTGAATAAAAGTGCACTTGTTTCGTTATGCCTTTAGTGAAAGTGTTTATTTGATATTTAGACTTCAGTCTTCACACATTATACGCTTCACGTCAGCATTTTGTCATTACAAGAAAAAAGTTTCTGTTTTAGTTATGTGTTCAATATTTCTTGCCTCGCATTTCCTGTCATTCTACATTTATACAGATCGCAGTAGACACGGAACACACATGAAATATATGTATTCTAAATAATGATATATTATTTACCCTATACAATTCCAGACACCTTCAAATGCATCTGACTTGACTTCAACTGCCTCGGTTGGGGATGGGATAGCAGGCTGCCTGCTGCCAGTGGTGATTGACACATTTGCAAAACAAAGACTCTGATGAAGAAGCACGAGGGAATTAAAGGTGGCCCAGCATTACAAATATTATTGTAGGCTTCAGGGATTCTAGAGCATTAACATCCAGCTTCATTTTAATTTGTTCTTTAAATATATTTATTCCTAGCCTTACTTCAAATATCATTTTGGTTTTTTTTCCCCAAAAGCTACTTAGTGACAGTGGTTCTGAGCTTTTAATTTAAAAAAGACTGGTCCAATGTAATTGAAGAACTTTCAGTCAGTTACGTCCCATTAGTCCTGCCTTACTTCCTTTAGCCACATCCACAGGAAGCACCATTGACTGCACTTGGTCCAAAAGCGGACAGTAGAGGTCACGTAGTATATGTATACCAAAATACCAAAATTTCAGGTCAATAGGTGAAACGGTTTGCGAGCTACATGTGATTTAAAATCCCAGACTGACAAACAGACAGCCACAGTACCGTATTATATACGAAGATTTACTGATAACATTGCTACATTTTTATTTGCGGTTCATTCAGCGTACTTTCATGCTGAAGAACTTCCATTGAGTATTAAACAAGGCATTTCTTGATTTTCACAAAGCTTTTAATACTTTTAGTCATACTTTTTTAAGGTTATCAAGAGCATATTTCTTTTCATCATTAGAAGCTCCTAATTATGTTACTATGGGACTAGATATATTTTTTTAATTCCCTAAGAAAGAACAAGCCTCATGAAGTAAAAAAAAAAAGGATGTTACAAAATAGGATATTAGATGGTGGTGTCTTTAACTGCTCCACACTCAACCAAAGTATTAAAATTACCTGGATCAAAATATTTCTTAAAAATCCTTCTAGTGAATGGAATTGCATATTTCAATTTCATTTTCAGCAAAGTTGGTGGGTTACAGTTTCTGTTGTTTCTGCTCAACAAAACAAAAACCTAAATTAGGCTATTCCTCTGTTAAGACTTTTTGGCTTCATCTAGTTGAAATATATTTTATACTGATTCTTTCCTTAACTTTTTCTTTAACATGTGTATAAAAAAAGAAAAACAATATATAAGAATATCTATGTCATATATTTTGGAATGTGCAAAACATTTTAAAACAGCCTTAGAGACAGGTCAAAGGACATTCAGGAGAAGCTCCAAACAGAAATGCTGCTCCTCCACATTGAAAGCAGTTAGTTGAGATTGTCTGGGCATCTAATTATAATGCCTTCCTTCAGTGATGTTTCGAGAATGTCCAATGGGGGGAGACGTAGGACGTGCTGCATAGATTATACAGTATTTCCTAGCTGGGCTGGGAACACCTCAATATTTCACCCAGAGGAGTTGGAGGTGGTGAGGGGGAAAAGGGGCATCTGGAAATGATACTCGGTTTGCTGCTTCCACAAACTGGACTGGGTAAGCGGTAAAAAAATGAATGGATAGCATATTTTATATTTCTTTACCAATGTATGGTAGATGCCTGTATGGTCCTTAATACTCTTTTCCACTTCATTTTTATTATTAGCAAAATTTTATTACTGTTGCCTTTTGCCAGTTGTATATTCTACCTGTTCACTTCACCCCATATGCTAATATGCTTTACATTTAATACCAATCTTATTTATTTATTTGCGAATATTACATAGTTGGAATGTAATAATTAGCATTGCTTATTCACAGATCTAGTGTTCCGGATTTGAATTACAAGGCCAGGGGCCTCATGTATAAACGGTGCGTACGTACAAAAATGTTGGGTACGGCTGTTTCCACGCTCACATCGCGATGTATAAAAACTTACAGTAATAATATTGTACAACCTGAGCCACTTATGCTTTCATATTGTATATTTTCCATTTTTTATCATATCATTATTATTATTGTTTTTATTGTTATTACCATTTTATAGGAAAATAAGTTTATGGAGGATTTGCATATTGAATCTCAATGTACCATACAATAAAAATAAAGGAATTCAATTCAATAGAAGAGAGCTTTTAAGTCGATTTGGACTTCCAGGCGCTATCTTTTTGGAGTTCTTGATATCATTTTTCAGATGAAATGCAGTAAAGTATTTATATTACATTATACAGATACATTTTTAATGTAATTTAAATAATGTATACTGTTATTAAACGTGTGGACATGGTGGACAGCAATAGCGATGAACTGGCACCCAGTTCAGGGATTGTTCCTGCCTCGCACTGTATGCTTGCTGGGACTGGCATGGCCCTAGATGGATAGATGGATGGAATAATTAAACATGTACTACGGAAATATTTCAATGTTCCTTAACATTTTTGAAGAATCAGCGTTCTAAGCTTACAGATGGCTTGACATTTATTAAAGAGCTGATTCTGTGGCAATTGGTTACTTGGAGAAAGAAAAGGAAGGACAGGAATCGGGGGTTAGTACGTTTGAAAGAGACAGTACTGCTGCAATAAATTATTTCATCGAGGGTTGTGCACAGCACAGAAAGCATCTTGCAGGATGGAGGAACAATCTCTGGACGGGGCGCCAGTTCATCGCTACCATTGCAACCCCATGTTTAATACATGCTTTAATTCATTTCATCAAGAAAATGATATCAAGTATATATCGTAGTATTTAAATTGTTCAGAGAGCTGTAATATTATAAATATAATGTATTCTATGTCCTGTCTGCGTCTAAGTAAACCCGTTTAAGAAGCAAGTAGTGATTCACACACATAGAGTACATAGAAGAACACACAGAATACGAAGCATTTAACGTGCTACTTTAACTACGATGGGATCTGAGAAACAAGTAAATTAAAAGATTTTAAGATTAAGTTTATGACGTTCTACTTTAATGACAAAATAAACTATGTGATTAAAGTGGAAATTTCAAGACTTGTTAACACCATTCCCTGGGTATACTATCTTAATATTTCAAGACTGTTGAAGATTCTATTTTATACTTATAGTATTAGGACTGTATTGGCAATAGATATCTCAATTTTAATCCTCATATGCCGCTGCTGGGGGACTTGTTTTAGATTTGCTCTGTCTCTAGGTATGTCAGAGGACTGGGACTTTGTGAAGTGGAGAGGCAAAATGGGGGGAAGGTGGGGTGACAGAAAGAGAGCAAGCAATCTCTAATCTATCCTTTTAATCCTTATAATTATAATTACCAACATAACAATAGATTGCATGGCAATAACCCCTGGGAAAATCGGAAATTAAGGTCAAAGCTGTCTCACTTTTGGTTAAGACTACAAAATGACATAAAAAATTCAGAATCAATGTCTCCAAGACGGGACAGTTAACTTTGTGAGCTGGAATGTTAAAGGCCAGAATCACAAATTAAAAAGAAAGTATTCTCTCACCTAACAGGTCTAAATGCTAATATAGTATTTTTACAAGAGACCCACTTATTAAGCAAGGATCAGTTCCGGCTGCAAAAAGACTGGGCTGGCCAAATGTTCCATTCCAGCTTTACAAAAAAAACTAGAGGTGTGGGAATTGTTATCCATAGAACAGTCTCATTTGTAGTATCAGATGTTGTATCTGATCCTGAAGAGAGATACATGATTGTCTTAGGTAATTATATCTAATTATAAAGTGATTTTGATAAATGTTTATGCACCCAATGTGGATGATAGGGACTTCATCCAAAATGTATTTGCATCCATTCCCAATGTGAACACTCATAAAATTATAATGGCTGGGGACTTTAATTGTGTTTTAAATCCAGACCTAGATAGGTCTCCTGCAAAAGGAGTGATGACATCTAACAATGCAAAGACAATTACACAGTTTGTAATGGACCACAACTTATCACACCCCTGGAGATTTCTAAACCCAAACTCAAGAACATATTCCTTCTACTCACCAGTGCATCATTGCTACTCAAGAATTGATTATTTCTTTGTAGATAACCATTTCTTGCCTATGATTAAATCCTGCAAGTACAACGCTATTGTTATTTCCGACCATGCCCCTCTGATCTTGGAGCTAAAATCATCATGCCCCACATACTCATCTCGCAAATGGCGCTTTAACCCACTTTTATTAGCAGACGAGAACTGTACAGAATTTATATCAAAACAAATAATAAAACAAATTATTTTTTTTCTAGAGACAAATACATCTTCAGAGGTCTCTGCAGGAATACTCTGGGAAACCCTGAAGGCGTTCTTAAGAGGACAGATTATCTCATATCTTTCCCACAGAAATAAATTGGAAACCAAGAAGGTATCAAAACTAACCAACGAAATTACTAGAATAGATCAAGAACATGTCAGGTGTCCAAGTGAGGCTTTCATAAGAAAAGGCAGGCTCTGCATTCAGAACTCAATCTTTTGACAACTAAAGAAACTGAGCAACTCATTTTTAAATCAAGACATCATTACTATGAACATGGAGAGAAAGCTAATAAGCTTTTAGCTCAACAAATCCACAAGCAAGAAGTTCACAATGCAATCTCAGCAATCACCGACACAAACGGAGACAAAATCATTGACCATGAAAATATAATGCACGCATTTCGAGACTACTATAAATCCTTATATTCTACTGAGTTTAAAGAAAACAAGACACAATCTAATGCATTTCTGGATACATTACAGATACCACAAATAGATACTCTAAAGTCACTTCAGAGTGGGAAAGCAGCAGGTCCCGATGACTACCCTGTCGAATTTTATAAGAAATTCTCCACTCAGCTAGCTGCCCTTTTATTAGCAACATTCACAGAAGCAAGAGACAATAAAATTCTACCTCAAAATCTTTGCCAAGCATTAATCACCATCTTTCCTAAACAAAATAAGGACGTATTACAATGTGCATCATACAGACCAATTTAACTTCTGAATAATGATGTTAAGATACTCTCCAAAGTCCTAGCTAGAAAGATGGAGAAAGTGCTGCCTTCGGTAATATCATAAGATCAAACTGGATTTACTAAAGACCGACACTTGGCGTCCAATCTTCGACCCCTGTTTAATATAATATATTCACCCACAAAGTTATGGCTCTACCTAACTTCAATTTTATTACTGGGCAGCAAACATACAAACTATAAAAACCTGGACATGGACACAAATAGATGAACATATACAGGCTTGGTCCGCAATAGAAATAACATCCTGCAGTACTTCTTTACATTCCTTGCTTTTTGCTACCTCTTGTTCTAAGTTTTTTTTTTTTAATCAAATTAGGTAGGCATTAATTGGAAAAAATGTTTGAAGTTACTTTACTGCTTTTAAATTGAAATCAAAATATATGTTAGTGTTGAGAAACTTACAATAGCTGTAGGGCATATAATCCATCAAATACTCCTTTTGGCAAATCAGTGATTTTATTTCCATATAAAACACTGTAAATTACAAACAGAAGTTAGAATTAAACAAGAACTGTGACATGTTTACAATGCAGAATGTCAAAAAACAAATTTAATCAGTACAGTTACCCACAGTGAGTTCAGAGAGCGCAGACCTTGAAAAGCATCAGGGGCAATCTCAGAGATTTGGTTGTTACTTAGGTCTCTGTAGAAATATAATAAAATAAATAAATAAATAATATGCTAAGCATTGAAGCTGATTGGTAAAATTTAACACAAACCACAACCTTTCACATACATTAATTATCTCTAATATTGCACACCAATTTAAAATTTTGAATCAACCAACCAAGTAATTCTGAAGATGCTACACAAGAAGAATGTGACAAAATTCTAAATTAAGAACAGCATAACTATTAGATTGCTACAATAAATATTTGGAATCTATGATTTCTGCTTAAGGAGGTGTCACTATGTTGATTTGCCTTTTGCACATATGACATTCCTTGTTTTATATTATTTTCATTCTGTGCAATCTAATGTACTTAAATGTGCAGAAATATATTGTTTGAGTTTGTGCCTTGTAGGTGATGTGTTAAATTAATTTTACATAGAGATTTAATGAAATATGCGATTTTTAAAATTCACATTTTATTGCCTTAATTTCAAATGAATGTTATGTACTTTCCTGTACAAAATTTACTTTAAAATCATGTAACTTTATTTCCAGACTGAGGTAAATCCACAGAAGGCTGAACTCTGCTGTGGTATAGCAAGTCCATGGCTCAACAATAGATGACCCTTATTTAATAAATAATAAGATCCTGGGTAGCTCGCAGGCTCGGAATCAGGTGTGTACGAGTGTGTTTCACTCAGTGGTTAATTGGGGTGTGTGATGGACAGCTGGGTTCCATGCCCGGCTGGGAAGCCCCTGTTACATATGTTCTGGGGGAACAACTTTGGACAGCTCAATACCTCCCCTGGGACGCTTGGTGTCCCACGGATGAATAATAAAATAAAAAGCCTGTGTGGTTTACACGTGCCTCTGCGTAGTTTGTGCCGGGTCGGGCACTATATAGCGCCTTTTACATCTGCCATAGTCGGCAGGATCCTGGTACGTCCATTTGGGCCGGAACCTGCATTAAAGATGTGGGGAGACCCGGCATAGCGAAGTGCAACAGCGCGAGGCATGTGCTCGACTCAGCTGCGCGGAGATCACGCTCCCGTCATAGCCACAGGCAAGCACGCATGGCACAGAGTGGAGAGCACAGCACAGTAGAGTGCAATGAAGTGCGCACACGAGGCAGGGGGCGCAAGCCAGCACGCGCGGCACAGCACGAGGAAGGCGTGAAGTGCGCACACGCGGCAGAGGCCGCAAGACGGCACGCGCAGCACATTGCGTGAGAGCGCAACCGAGGCCGCCAAGGAGCTGCTGCAGGCACTGCTTTGAATGGGGAAGAAAAAAGCTGGGCGGACACAGAGGCCAACTGGAAGGTGCCGCCACGCTAGTCCGCCGCATGGGTTACAGCTGGAGGTAGGTGACTGGCCCAAGGCTGAAGGGCCGCGGGTATGTTTTTCTGCATGTGGGCCATCCTACCTCCTAGACGCCGAGGGGCAAAGCACCCAATGCGGACAGGGGGGCATGTGTCCATGGCGTGACGATGGAACAAGCTTGGGAGAGAGTGAGGCAGAGCTGTGTCTTCCCTTCGGCCTGATTCATTGGCTGGGGGAGCAAAGCCCGGACAAGCTTTCCAGCGTGGTGTCTCCACCAGAGGAGTGGGCGCAGCTCTATGAAGCAGGTAACAATGGGGAGGGCATGTGTCAGTCGCCCGCCAAGGAAGGCTGGCAGGCGGGGATGGCGGACCTCCTCCCCACACCTCAAGATTACCCGAAGGGGCCTGAGGGGGATCCACCCACAGAGCCTCGATGGCTTGCGATCGGCGGCCGGGGACAAGGAGAACCCTAGTTCAATGCCGGCTGAAACCATTAATTTCTCTTGGGCTGCATGGGAGGTGGAATCTGTCCTCCTGACCCTGCAGTCCTTGTTTAAATTCTTACAGGCCGTGCAGGAGACAAAGGAGGGACTTGAGAACAAGCTTGGCGGCCCGTGAGGAGCTATTGTCAAGTGGCTGCAAAGTCACGGAACGCCAGCCTCCTACCTGCAGGACGCGGCGGTACAGGTGAGTGAGGCCTGTGCCTTAGAGGAAAGGGGGCGGAGCACAATGGCTGCAGTGATAGTCAGTACTGCTTGCCAAGCCGACCTGCCCACTACACGTGACACTAACGCAATGACTGACGGCTTGGCAGGGGAGTGTGTGGGGAGGCAGCTGATTGAAGTCGGCTGCCAAACAACTTCGCTTCGACTGTCGGCGCCAGTTTCGCGGACGTCTAAAGGGGTATAGACGGTGAAGGGTCCATCTTCTTCCCATAGAGGGACCGAGACTGTCAGGCGCCCCAGAGAAAGAGGAGGACTCGGGAAAAGAAACGGGATTCTCCTAATAGAGAGCAGCGTAAGCCTGTTGACTTGAGAGCACAGGAGGGCTGCGCTACAGAGGGGCGGAGACGTCATGAGCCCTCTGCTCAGCGGGCGAAGAGGCAGGGGTTTCCTGTCTGCTTCCGTTCCCGCGGGGATTGAGTTGGAAGGGGTGGGGCCGTGCTATAACTGCGGCTGCTGTGGCCATGTCTGGAGGTGTTGTCCAGAGAGGATGTCCGAGTGGCGGGGACGTCAGGGCAGCATTCCCAGACCTGTTTATTTTGTCTCCACAGGGCAGAGCCGTGGACCTTCGGACGCCGACTCCTTGTCCTGGAGAGGACCAGCTCTCGCGGGGCAGGCCGATGAGCCCCACAAGGCTCATCTGAGGGAGGGGCAGTGTGATGAACGGCTGAGTTCCATGCCCGGCCGGGAAGCCCCTGCTACATATGTTCTGGAGGGGCAACTTTGGACAGCTCAATACCTCCCCTGGGACGCTTGGTGGCAGCCTCCCGGGCTGACGATGATTCCCCAGCCTCCCACCTGGCTCCATGGGAGATGGAGTCTTCCACAGCCTGGTTGGGAGCTGGGATGGCCACTAGGGGGTGCTGCCGGGACTCAAGGTCCCAACTGGACGAATCATCAGCCCCACCCGGAGGTGCAATTGGGACCAGGTGGTCAAGCACCTGGAACACTTCTGGGTGGGCTATAAAACGGGCCAACCTCCACCACTCGATAGCCGGACTCGGGAGGACGAGGACGATGTTGCCTGGGAGGAGTGGTGGTACAAGGACCAAGGGTTGTTGTGCTGACTGTTAAGTGCTTTTGGGATTGTGTTGGGCCTGTGGGGCACAGGGAAGGCATGTCCCATGGCTGAAGAATAAAATAAAAAGCCTGTGTGGTTTACACGTGCCTCTGCGTAGTCTGTGCCGAGTCGGGCGTTATATAGCGCCTTTTACAGGTGCTTAACCAATACACATACAGAGGCATGTCGATCGGTTGCGAGCCTCAATTGTACCTACGGTGGAGCGGTTTGTCACGCCTCCACCCAATTAGAGAGGATAGATCGGGGTAGGCAATGTCGGTCCTGAAAGGCCACAGTGGCTACAGGGTTTTTATTCCAACCCATTTTCTTAATGAGAGAAGTCAATTATTGCTGATGAAGCACTTAATTACTGAAGTGACATTTTGATACTTCATTTCAGTGGTCTTGCTTGTTAAGCTTAATTGCTTATTTCAGTCATAAACAACTACATTCACTGTTTCAATGGCTGCTTATTAGCAATAAGATGCAATTGACAAAGGAGCCAGCATTTGTCCATGTAACTTGCTTCCATTTACACATTTGTGGATTCATCATGGACTAGCTGGTTTAATAAAGCACTTAAGAGAAGAATATGACAGACTGAAAATTATCCGCTTTAGGCTTCATATCTTTTGGGTGATATCCTTATAAAAGAAAAAATATAAGATACAAGAACCTAATATTTCAAACCAGCAAGCCATAAAATTAACTGGCAAGGATTGGTTTCTAATTAAGCAATTGGGTTGGAATAAAAACCTGCAGCCACTGTGGCCTTCCAGGACCGATATTGCCCACCCCGGGATAGATAAAAAGAAGCCTGTGTGAAGAGAAGGGGAATGAAAAAGGAACAAAAAAGAAGAAATGAAAAAAGAGGTGTAGAGATTAAAGGATGGAGGGAAGGGTAGGCGCGAGGGAGAGCTGTGGTACAACAGGAGGAAGCAGGCAGACAGGAATGGAGCCCTAAGGAAGTAGCATGTAGCTGGCACTGGAGGGGGCTGAAGGTTGGGCTTGAGGATTTAGAAGAAGAAGACTTGTTTTAACCTGGGTTTTATGGATATTTATTTATTGGATTTTAACATTCACCAAACACCTGAGATTTTATTGGATTATTTATTTATTTATTTATTGAATTTTGACTGCACTGCACTATTTATTTGGACACTTTCATTTGTTTTGACTTTGTTTTTAACAAAAGCATTTTGCCACTTTTGCACCTATTCCTTGTCTGGATACATGTGTCCTCATTTGCCTGGCTCATCTTGGTAATGTAATCGATGGTGGCGGGCCCAAGAGGCTCCCAGAAGAAACCAGTAGTACGGAGCCAACCCTACACCATATTTACCTTAAAAATGCATGCATAAACTGTACAGTAAGTGCAAGTGAGATTCATTTTTGTTCCCATTTTATTCAGTATATTTAAACATAGTGTTGAATAGGGCATAGTATACTTTAAAGTAGGGCATTTACACTTTAAAGTAACTCAGTCTAGTTAAGAACATTTTGTAAAAATATTGTGTCATAAACAGTAAAGAATGAAATATTAAAAATGTCATATTCATGATCGACAACCACAAAACAGCATAAAACACTATATGTGCCTATATTAATTAATCCCCATGATCAAATTTAACTGACTCAGACTGAACATTGCCAAACCTGACTGCAGCTAGTCCTATTCATTCTAAAGCTCACCATATATTGATTCCAAAAATGGGTGAAATAGTCACCATAAGGTTTCTATTAGAACTCTATGCTTCAATCAAAGACATTTCCAGAAGAGATAAGGAAAAATGTTATAGAAATACACCAGTTAGGAAAGATTGCAAAGCCATTTCTAAGGCTCTAGGACTCCACTGTACACACAAATGAAGAACACCTGAAACAATGGTGAAAAGTCTACTCGCCATTCAGCAGCACAATGACCCAAAACACAAATGCAAGAACACAACTCAGTTGATCAGAAGAAGTTTTGGAGTGGCCTAGTTAAAGTCGTGACTTTGAATCCAGTAGAGGTGCTGTTGCAGGTCTTGAAATAAGCTCTTCATGTTCACAAACCTACCAATGTGCCTAAACTAAACCAGTTCTGCAAAGAAAAGTGGGCTAAAAACTCTCAACAGCAATATGAAGGACAGATATCAAATTATAGGAAAAGTTTAGCAGCAATAATCACAACTAAAGGTGTTACAAACAACAATTTAGATTGCTTTTACTGATTTCAAACACAAAACTGAGTCAAATTTGACCCAAAGACATTGTAAGAGTTAAAAACTAATGGTAAATTAACACATTTATGCTTTCATCAGAACCAGCAGTGCTGTACCTGGAAATAGTTTGAAGATGGTTTGAGTTTTAAATGGATGCACTGTGGTTGGAGGTTTTGTTGACTTAAGTCTATGAGAAAAATTCCCATTGTAAGAGAACTCTACTTACATTCTGCGCAGTTTCTTATAAGGTGAAAATGCTCCAGGAGGAACTGATTTTATACCATTCTGTTCTAAACGTCTGTAGAAAGATAGACAAATAAATAAAATACAATTATTTGCATTATAATTTTTATGCTTCTTTGTCCAGAGGCGGAACAATGATACACAGGGTATTCATGCAAAAACTGTCTCTTCCTGTGTGGGCACCCTTCTCATGCAACACTCAAGTCTTTCACACCCTTCTATACCTTAAATCAAACAAAAACATGTAATCATTGTAGAATATGGCCGGCAGCTTCTCCCGGCCAATACCCCCAGGCCGCAAGATGGAGCCCTCCCTGCAACATGGAGGTGCCTCGAATTCCAGCAGGGCATCATGGACATTGGAGTCTTTCTCCACAGCCCTGCTGGATAACGTGGGGACCGCCATGTGATGCTGCAAGGAGGACCAGGGACTTCAATTTTCCTTATAGCCCAGAAGTACTTCCCAGTCAAGGGGACAGAGGAAATTAAATACTTCCAGGCTGAAGAAAAGGAGTTTTCACCCAACCCGGAAGTGTTACAAAGTCACATGGACTGAGGGACAGAAACACTTCCGGGTCAAAGAGTTTAAAAGGACTGTGGGAGATCCCAGCAGTGAGCCGGTTTCGGAGGGAGGGTGACTGAGCTGCTGGGAGGTGTGGAGGATTGTGATTATTGAGGATTGTATTATTGATTATTATTGTATTATTTAAAGTATAGTGGAGGTACCTTGTGCACTTATTTGTATTAATAAAGTCATTATTTGGACGTTTATCTGATGTCTGGTCTGAGGGTTCAAGGGGATGACAGCACCCCCTGTCTGTTACAGTGGCGTAGTCGTCAGGATCCTCTGACCGTCAGTTTGGCAGAGGACCTGGAAAAGAATTTTCTGTGGACAGAAAACCCCAAGAAGACAGCGTCACGACATGCAGAAAAATTGTCACAAACCCTGTTTACCAAGTCCATCATGGGGAAGAAAAAGGCCAAGCAGAGCGACAGCAAAAGCGGAGGTCCCACGCTCATCATGGCCGACGCTCGGGATGAGCTTTGGAGTGGCTACACGGGTCGGGAAAGCCCTCTGGAGAAAGACGACTACCACGAGGTATGTGCCGGGGATTTAATTGATAACATATTTAAAATAACACATTTTGTCCCATGCACATACCTTGGAGAAGGTCATCCGGAGGCTCTGCAAGAGACAGGAGAAAATCCCGAAGATGGTGGTGTGCTCCTGTTCGAACAGATGAGCAAGAAGGACTTCTGCATGTCATGTGCCGGCAAGAATCACGTGACCAATCCCGAGGGACTCTGGGAAGGAGAAGGTCCGCTTCCTGCTGCATACTACTTCGCCCAAAAGAAGACAGACTTGGACTTTCCAAAGGGGAAAGGGGAGGCGAGCGAAGTACCACTCACCCCACAAAATAGTAAGGAGGTCCGGGAAATGACTGATCGGTCCACCGATAAATTAATACAGGCGGATCGCAGTCAGCCAAAGATGGCAACCCGGTCCTCCGGAAATGGGAACTATAAAATCCCAGACACCCTAGCGAAGCCCAATAGAGCACGTCCCAGGAGTGGATGTGCTCATTGGCTCCTGGCTGGAAGGTAGGTCTAATGATGAAACGAGTCCACCTCCGGCTGATTTAAATAATATTATGGACATGCGGGAACTGGAGAAATTGCTCGAGCCCATACATAGTTTTTTCCAGATTATGATGACAATCAAGAGGGTTGTCGAAGAGCTGGGAGCAACGTCCAAAACGCCATTAAAAAGGCTTGAGGAATACCTGCAGCGGTTTGGTCGGGAGTCTCCTGTATTAATTGATTCGGTGGTACAGATGAGTATTACCGGTACCGTACAGGAAAAAGGGATGCAGAGTGACACGGGCCTGCGATTAATCCATAGCGGGTGCCAAGTTGCTATGAGCCCTACAAAGGAGTCGGGAATGTTGACCGAGTGCTCAGGGGAGGGGTCGATCGAGCCGAAGCAGCTGAATAATGCTGTCTCCCGGAGCGATACAATCCTGAAGACCCCGACACCGGGCATGGTTAAATCAATGGGGGTTCAAAAAGTGAAGGGTCTCTCTCTGGCAAATAGAGAGACTCAGACTGTAGATAAAACCCAGATTAAACAGGATATCCCAAAAGAAAAAAGGGGGTCTCCTGACAAATTAGAGAGATCAGGTGCGGCTGTGGAACCCTCCTCAGTGGAAAAAGGGGCGGAGACAGACTTTCCAGAGTGTTTCCAGCATTGCAGAGGGAGAATAGCAAGAGGACAGAGGCAGTGTTATGAATGCCGCTGGCTGGGCCACATTTGGCGAAATTGTCCTTGGAGAACAGTTTATAAAATGTATAACTGGTTTGATGTTCCCCCTAGGTTCTCTAGGGAATACTGTTCAAGAAATAGCTGAGGTCCGACCAGAAAGTCCTCCTGGAGAAAGACGACCCCCACCGGACTGGAAGTGACGCCCCATGGTGATTCGCTGAGGGGGGAGTATTGTGGAATATGGCAGGCAGCTTCTCCTGGCCAATACATCCAGGCCGCCAGATGGAGCCCTCCCTGCAACATGGAGGTGCCCCGAATTCCAGCAGGGCATCATGGACATTGGAGTCTTTCTTCACAGCCCTGCTGGATAACGTGGGGACCACCAGGGGACGCTGCAGGGAGGACCAGGGTCTTCTATTTTCCCTACAGCCCGGAAGTACTTCCCAGTCAAGGGGATAGAGGAAATGACGTACTTCTGGGCTGTAGAAAAGGAGTTTTTACCTGACCCGGAAGTGTTACAAAGTCACATGGACTGAGGGACAGAAACACTTCTGGGTCAAAGAGTTTAAAAGGACAGTGGGAGATCCCAGCAGTGAGCCGAGTTGGGAGGAAGGGTGACTGAGCTGCTGGGAGGTGTGGAGGATTGTGATTATTGAAGAATGTATTATTGATTATTATTGTATTATTGAAAGTATAGTGGAGGTGGAGGTGCTTTGTGAACTTATTTGTATTAATAAAGTCATTATTTGGACTTTTATCTGGTGTCTGGCATCTGGTCTGAGGGTTCAAGGGGAAGACAGTGCCCCCTGTCTGTCACATCATCTAAACATTTAACCCTGTTCCTTCATCTGCTTAGTATGAATAACACTTGGGGCCTTTGTTGAGGACGAATAGCTTGTAAGACTACAAGGTTCAGGCCATAACTTACTGTTCTCTGGTTCCTTTCATGGTCTGCTATAGTGCTTACTATTAGCTGCTACTGTACAGTATGTCTTCTACTGGGTTAAGTGTTATGTAAGGTTTGTAAATAAATGCTGTAGTATATTTAACTATAGTACTTTGGTCATTAGCAGGATGAATGTAATTTTTCCAGAAAAATCATACATTTATTTGCAGGTGATCTGAATTTGTACTGCATTCAGCAACACAATTTGTTGCATTTTAAAGACTGTGATGTAACAGAACGTGACTTGATTGATGGGCGGTATGGTTTTGTAGTGGTCAGCACTACTGCTTTATGAATTCAGCTTCCTGGGTTTATTTTGTGCTAGACAGCTACCCATCTAGAGCCTGCATATTCTCCATATGTACAGTACATGAGGTGTTCCTCCCGCACCTCTATAGATGTTCTGGTGACTGTAAATTATTCCCTGTGATGGACCCCTGCCCTCTTCAGGGCTGTTCCCTGACTTGAACTTAGTGCTTCCAGAATATGTCCTGGCCTCCCATGACCTGGAGTTGGATCATGATAGTTTAAACTTTTATAAATGAGTAGACAGGCACCTTAATTTTAGTACCAGTCATGCATAAAATGTTTTCAGCATTAAGTTTGGCCACAAAACTACCCCAACAGTGAAACTAAACTTTGACACTTTCTGTCTTAGTTAAATTGATTTATACAAACCTACATTCAAGAATATATTTAGTTTCTTCTATGTTTTATATATTTGTTTAGTATGTACTATAACATTTGTGATTTATATATTCAGTTTATTCTTACATGACT
Organism: Polypterus senegalus; assembly: GCF_016835505.1. NCBI lineage: Eukaryota > Metazoa > Chordata > Cladistia > Polypteriformes > Polypteridae > Polypterus > Polypterus senegalus. Next base: position 276,560,969 of record NC_053154.1, read on the forward strand.
AAATATAATGTGAATAGTAAACTTTACTTTCAGAAAAGACACAATGACTTGAATACAATCTTGCAAAACAGATTTTGGAGAAACACAATGAAAATGAAAACTTAATTATTAGTAAAAATGTCTTATTTTACTGTAGACCATCCATGTGCAAACAGGAAGACATATCTGGCAAACAAGAACCTCTGGGTGGACAATTCATTTCTTATTAAAGGCATATGCGTCTGTTAGGTCAATGGAGATTAGTTTATTACAGAAATTTTTAAAATCTTAAGGTAATCAAATTCAGATGTGTTGGAATGATTCATGAAAGCAATAAAGATTTTATTTTTTCAAGTTTTGAAAATCCCAGTAGTGGCTAAGACTAGTTTGTTGTGCTTTGGACTCTCATTAATTGGCTGGCTTGTGTTTTTCCAGAAAACAGTCATATAGGCAGCTGCCTCTGAGACCCACTTTCAATCCCCCCTAAGCCTAATTAAGGGAGGAATTTTAAAAGCTGTGAACTGACCTAAAAATAAACAGCATTTTGCTGGCCTGTGCTAAAGGTACATAAATGCTGCACTAGTCTTGACTGCCACACACCTTTGGCACAGCAGGGAAAACCATAGCACATTCAGCAAGTATGAGATGAATTATCAAAAACAAATGTTATGAAAAACTAAAATTTTGCCTTAATTAAAAAAAAAAAAAGTTCTATTGGTGATTTTGATTTAGCCTACGTATTTACTTAGGTGAGTTTGAGTTTAAACAATTACATTTTCCCCCATAATAAAGTATATTATGGCTGACAATATTCAATTAGTGTCACTGTATTTATAAAATATAGTACAATGTAAATTCTTTAAAATACATTACACAGCACAGATTTACCATTACATATTTATTTAAAAAAAAAAAAGACAAAGACTTTAGGAATGTAGTTGACTGTTTCTCAAATAAAAAGATTCAGTTTTCAAATGTACCAAATATGTGCTTTCTTTTAAATACACTTTAAATTGTGGAATCAATTTCTATTTACTTAGTCTGAAAAGATTTTAATATTTCAGTCTTTTCTCGTAGATCTTAAACTGTAATGCTGGAACAGATCCAGACACGTTCGGAGGTCATTTATGGACAATTCAAGAGTATTATTTTGTCCTTCTTGCATTTTGGAGACTAAATCCACACCCAGTATTACAAACATGTCTAAAGAAGTACATTATGCAACTTAGTAATAACTTGTGATTCACACAGCTATATAAGCCAACATCCGATTAGCTGTTTTATTTGTACACCCTGTCTTTTGAGGAAATGATGAGGACAGTGTTGAGTCTCCAGAGACATCAACGTCTTTCTCGTGAAGTTTATTTTTTGGCTCTAACTCCCAATTCCATTATTAAAGTATTAAAGATTTCTTTGTAACATATATATTACTGTGAGGCTGGTATCTAGCATTTACTTCTGCAATAGGATTGGGCCAGTAATTCAATTCAGTTTATTTTTTATGCTGTACTCTTTACTGAAGGCACTCCATTTGTTATACTTTTTTTCATACCAAATTTTTCTTATCCCTAATTTAAAACAGACCTGTATTTAGATTCTGTTTTAGAATCAACAAGTTTTCCATCATCACAAACAATACTACATTTATACATCTATATATATGAAACTCAATTTAAATTTGTTTTATTTTTATTTTTTACTTGTATTTTATTAAGCAACATAAAAAAGAAAAGGCTTCACCTTCTTGTCAACCTGGGCCAAGCTTGCTATTGGACCTAAAACTACATCTTCTCTACTAACTTACTGGCACATCCCCAGGTGCTTTAAATTTTTTGGCCAAAAAACTTACATATCTGCATCCAAAACACTGCATCCATCTACATTCACAAGTTTAAAGTCATGCAGTATGAGTCACATGCCCAGATTTGCCTGTTTATGTTTTATATGTTCCCCTTTGTGAGTAATGCTAATGGTAATCCAATTGACTAAAAAAGATTTTCAATAAAGTAGCCCAAAGGTGTTAATTTCCTTATGTATTCAGAGTGATTTTTGCATTTTCCTATGGTGTTCATGTGACTTTTAGTGACAAGACCCTGAAGGTTGCTGAGGGTTGTGATGGTGTTCCCAGAAGGAGGTGCTTCATCTCGCAGGGCACCCTGGATATCATCGAGAAGAATCGTAGTGCACAGCTTAATGGCAACTCCAGTCTGACCTGGGAACTGAGAAGAATGGCTGCCAGGGTTCTGAGGGCAGATAAGGAGGCGTTTGTTAGAGGAATTTGAGAGCAGATGACACACTATATAGGGTCTAGTGACCCATGTCCTGCTTATAGAGGAATCAAAATATTACACACATCTGAATCTGATTCTCGGAGAGTTGCAGATGTTGGAATGGTCCTTATGGATGACCCTGAAGTTGAGCCCCACTGGGCTGGCTACTTTGAGCAGCTGTTTAAACCTGATTCTCAGGCGAGGATGCTGGACATCTCTGGGTCCATGTTTCTTGAAGCTGATCCTCCAGCTGAGTGTACGGAAGGCTGCAGGGATCTATGGTACCCAACATCTGCAGGCTGGTGGTAAGGCTGCTCTCCTGGCATTGCAAGAAATCTTTGCTTTCATTTGGGAGACGGGCATCATCCCAATTGACTGGAAAACTGACTGAGAGTTCTCATTAAACAGAAACGCAAATATCAGTAGACTTTCTTTGCAGCCTTTGTCAATTTTCATAAAGCATTCAACTCAGTTGATCGAGCTGCCCTGTGGGACATCCTGACATCGCGGTGTCCCCACCAAAGTTGCTGGATATCATGGCCGTTTTGTACACTGGTACTGTGATTGCATATTAGAGTTGAGGCAGAACCTATGCTTTTTTCCCAGTTGATACTGGAGTTTGTCAGGGGTATGTTTTTGCTCCTACCCTCTTCAATGCTTGCATGGACTGGGTGTTGGGCAGGGTCGTGGGGCCCAGCAACTGTGGGGAATCTGTTGGTGAAGAAAGATTCACTGATCATGACTTCGCCGAAAATGCTGTGATCTTTGCGGAGTGAATGGAGGCTCTGATCGGGGTTCCCAAGAGACTGAGTGAGGAGTCTGAATGTCTGGGCTTGTGAGTGTCTGGGCTTGTGAGTGTCCTGGATAAAAACCAAGATCTAGGCCAACCCTGCACAACATACGGCCCGCGGGCCGCATGTGGCCCGATACGGCTCTCACTGCGGACTGTGTCAGGGTTTCTAAGAATTGTGAACTCATACTTAAATGTGACTAAACTTATATCTAATGGTACAAAACGCATCTACATGTCATTCCAAGAAACTACTGTTTGTATATAATATAAAATTGTGGAGTCAGAGTCCTTGTGATAGCTCCCAAAGGTTAAACGTGCAGTCCATTCAATCCCAGGACCCAGTGTGATTATTGTGATGTTAATAATCTTATTTCAACTGTGCTTTTATCTTTAACCCTGATCTTACGTTTTTAGAGTTGAAGCCGCGTGAGTTGTGTTTTTTTTTATGCCAGCTTATGTGCGTGGTAAAGTGCGGGTCTTAATTAACATTCAATTCACAGTGACCAGAAATAATGGGTGGTGATAATTGCAAGTGCAAAATTGAGTCAGAACAGAGAGTATTTAATCCTGAGTGGACAAATAAGTATCTGTTCAGCTTCTACAATGATAAAATACTTTGTTTGGTTTTCTGCGAATCAATTGCAGTTCCAAAGGAATACAATGTCCAACATCATTTTGAAACCAAACATGTTGAGTTGGCAAAGTTGAATGAAAATGAAAAGAAAATTAAGGCATCAAACCTGCTGAAAGCTTTGTATGGACAACAGCAGTTGTTCAAAAAGGCAAAGACAGAAAGTAAGGTGGCTACAAAGGTAAGCTTTTTTAATTTCAAAAGAAATTGCTGCTGCTGGAAAACCTTAGAGGTAACACTGCTGGAAGAATTTACTGCGAAAAAATTAACCAAATATCATTGCATCGCTCATCAACAAGTGCTGTGCAGGAAAGTCCTAAGTTACGACCATATGATGTCAGTCGTAGTTTCTGTTGTAAATTACATCTGGGCAAGAGGGCTTAAACATTGAACATTTCATGCATTTCTAGAAGAAGCTGGCGCTAATTTCGGGCATTTACTGTATCATACGGAGGTTCGTTGGCTATGCTGTGGGAAAGTATTGCAACGTTTCATTGCACTCAAAGTGGAAATCATCGAGTTTTTGAAAAATGTTCCAAAGGATTTTCCCGAATTGAAAAAAGAAGATTGGACACCGACCTATGTTTTCTGATTGATATCACCACTCATTTGAACGGACTGAATTCAAAACTGCAGGGAAAGTCACAGCTTCTTTTTCAACTTTTGTAATCAGTAAGAGCTTTCAAAATGAAACTTGCGCGTTTAAAAACCAATTGTCGAAAGGAGACATGAGCCATTTCCCAACATGTAAGACCATTCCTTCTAACAAACCTGCCATGCTAGGAAAGAAATATTTTCATGACTTTGATAAATTAATTCAAGAACTCAACAAAAGATTTGCGCTGTCAAGAGAAGAGGAAATCAAATTCAGAGTGACTAAAGACCCTTTTTCTGTGAACCCAGATAAAGTTCCTGTAGACTTACAGCTGGAGATCATTGGACTTCAATGTTCAGCAATTTAAAAAAGCAAGAACAGAGAAGGTGATCTTCTTGACTTTTACAGAAGCTTGGGCAAAAAGAAATTTAAAAATTTAAGGAACGCAGCAATGCAAGTATTCAGCGTGTTTGGCAGCGCGTACATATGTGAACAAACATTTTCTGCTATGAACCTTAATAAAAGCAAATCTCGTTTGTGTTTAACTGAACACTTAGAAGACATATTAAAAACTTCACCATCAGATATGACTCCAGAATTTGAAAAACTAAACAAAAGTTGAAAAACCTGGTGACATGAGATGCAACGTCTCACATTAAGGGTCCATTGAACAAGTACAAATGTGGCAGTTTTTCATGCTTTTGGTAAGTTAACATTATTAAATTTGATTATCTAATACTTTCTTAACATGTTTTTAATTGGTACTCTCTTGAAAATATTGAGGGTTGCCACCTTCATTATTTTTTGTGAATTTAACGTTGGCCCACGCTACATTTTCCAACTTTCGTTGCGGCCCTTGATCATTTTTGAGTTGTGCAGGGTTGATCTAGGCCTTTAATGACATCTTGGGCACAGCCATCAGCAGTGTGTCTGTCTGCAGAGAGTGTCAACCTCGTTGAGAGGTTTACTTACTTTGGCAGAGACATTCATGTCTCTGGTGGCTCTTCCTTTGACGTCAGAAGATGGATTGGGAGAACATGGGGGGACATGAGGTCGCTGGAAAGATGCGTGTGGTGCTCCCGATATCTGTGCAAAAGGACAAAGGTCCAAGTCTTTACAGTCCTGGTTCTTCCTGTTTTGCTATATGGCTGTGAGACATGGAGCTATGCAGTAACCTGAGACAAAGACCGGTAATGTGTCTCTTCTGAGAATCCTTGGGTACCGCTGGTTTGACTTTATGTTGAACGAGCAGTTACTCATGGAATCCTGATTAAGGCACATTACATACATTGTGAGAGAGTGTCATTTACAGTTCTACAACCATGTGGCACGATTCCAGCTTGCTGAGTCCTTATTGTTGAGGACTAAAGAGGCTGAACCAAGCCAAGGGGACACCCACATAACACCTGGCTGAGGCAGATAGATGGACATTTCCGGAGGATGGGACTGGACTGCATGTCTGCCTTGGGGGTTGCCAAACAGGATCCTGGCAACATGCTGTACCAGTGCATGCTCCCCAACCTGACCTGACCTGTTCATGTCAGCTTGCTTCTGAGATACAGGTTTCTTTTTGCATTTCATAGACATGTTAAAAGTTGCTTCAAAGTGCCTATGGATTTGTTTTTGACTGCTGTGTAATAGATTTGCATCGGCTTTGTGCCCAGAGCTGCTAGAAGAGAACTCTCAAAGCAGTCCTTGTAACATAGAAAAAATAACCCTTAAAATTAAAACATACTTTATGCCAACATGCAAATATACATTGTGCTAAAAATATTTATGTCTCACAGTTCAAGGGACTTGGATTCAATTACTGGCTGGGACACTGACTGTGCACAATTTACAAATTACCTCTTTGTTTGTGTTGCTTTTGTTGAGATACTCAACTTTCCTTTCAATCAGTCTATACAGGTTCAGCATGAGTGAGCAAGTGTCTTCTTATGTGTCAATGTACTCTGCATTTAACTGCATGTTGGTTCTTGCCTAGCACTTTATGCTGTGAGAACTGGCTCTAGCATATTGTACCATTTGATCCTGCATTAGAAAAAGCAGATTTTAAAATTAGATTTTATATTCTACTTTTTCTGAAAATTCCGAAATGTGCATATCTAATAAATAAACTTATGTTACATATAACATTAGTATGTTTCAAGGAATTTGGCTGGTCACTACAATATGGATAAAAATGCGAAACAGAATTTCAACTTTATCAAAATAAAGGTTTGATTACACTAAATAAGAATAGCAAGATAAGCAAAAGCAGTACAAAACCAAAAATATCCAACAATATAAACAAAAGACTGTGGCACCACTGGACATTAACAGCATAATATTTTATCCTTATATAACTGCTTGGATGATTTGTCTACCTAAAAGTACTCCTTTTCACCATCTGAATTCTCTGTCTTCCTCTAAATGACTGCCAAAACTCTGCCAGTCAAGCCTTTGATGAAACTCATTTCTAAATTCTGGACTCATTTACCTACAAGTAAGATGTTGCTATTACAAGACAAGCAATGAACTATTTCTGGTGCTATTCTATGATTCACTTCATCAGGTCATTGGCATCCTTAAAATTATAGAACTGCCAAGCCTCAGTGTTTCTGCCGGCCACTGGAATAACTATGGATCTGTTCAGATTTTCTAATTTAATGTCACAGAAACTCTTAAGAGGTTTTAGGCCAGCTACCTCTGTATTATGAGCAGCAAGGTGTCTTATTACCTATAGAAATCTTAAGCTGTTTTCTTAAGAAATAAAAATACTTAGATCTTCCTCAATCCTTCTTAACTCTCCCTCATTCAAATATCCCCAGAGATTTCCATTCAGGGATACAAGATAATTCACTTTCTGGGGAACCTCAGTCTACCTACACCAGTCATTATCAGGAATTCTTCATTCTCCAGTTTGTGCTCCAAAATTGGCCCTACTGGCTCCTTGCCCTAACATTTGGTAGGCTTTTTTCCCCAGTAGCTTGACAATCAGGTAACCTCTAATAGTGTATATTATACAAAATATTTCATTTTAAGGAGGTTTTTCTAAATACTATGCATTAACAGATATGTTTTGATGGTAGGTTTGATTCAATGGAAAATGATGATACGTCAATGATTGTCCAGGACCAAATATATTTTATAAACGTAACAAACTTTAAGAAGAGAAACAATCATTGATACAGAATATTGCTTTTAAACATAAAATTTAAATTCGGTAACAATAATTAATCTAGAAAAGCAGTGATAAATCTAAACAAACTTAACGTCACACTTGACCCTGAAGAAAGTGTTCTTGTAATAAAGTATTCTTAGCTATGCAGCCAGACATTCTGACTTTGCACTGACAAATTAGGTCTGTAACAGTAATCAATATTTCAAAAACCTTGACTCAGGATGAAGACAAGGTGATAAATCTACACATTTAAAAAGTGCAGATTGAAATCGATTGAGGTTAGGAAATAATCACAAAAAAGAATTGACTTCACAAGCAAAGAAATTAACAAAAGACTGTGTCAATCCATTGAGAAATAGAAACAATCAAGCAAAGTAGGTGAACTGTGAATAATCAATGCTTTTTATTTTACTCAGCATCACTAACAGCAATGAAAAGATAGCCATTAATGATATTTATAATCTGCTAAGTGAAAAATATCTTTCTACTCTATTACAGGCACATGCTTTATCCCTAGCTGCAATTTCAAAGGCATTTTTCTGAGAAAAGGCCTACAGTGATTGGCAAAAGGAATGCAGATGTCTTTGAACAAAAATAAGGTTAAATGTATTGATTTTTGAGAATAAAATAAATACAAACATCATAGATTAGCATATAATTATTAAACAGAATATATATGCACAGGCACAACATTGAAACAAAGCAATCACCGCAGCTCAGTAACGTGCAAGTGAAACACCTCAATAATCGAGGAAAAGGCTTGACGTTTTCACTAAAAACATTGTCTAGCAGGAGGTATTTTCTCAAGACAAAGAATAATAGGTCTCATATGCCAGTGGTATGGCTAAGATATGGTATCGCTAATGTCTTCTTACGAAAGTCAGTGGGGCAGCAAGCACAGGTGGGTCCACATCCTCTGCACTGGGTAATTCTTAAAAGATTACGCTGACACCTATCCAAGTTCACGAATATAGTAAAACTTCTAGGGTGTCTTCAGGTTCTTTTTTGTCCTGAAGACTACACACAGCTAGTATATATACACACATATAACATTCTCAAACCTGCATAGAATAATAATAAGACTTTATTACTTGGATACTTATTGCTAAATCGATTCCAAAACATCCAAAAGAAATTAGGTAATCAAACTGTTAGTTTAAATATTGTTTCTTTGCTCTTTGATATATTTAGAGAATAGTGTTCATTTTAATAAAATTATGTGTCAATAGAGTAGACTACATGTTTCCTATATGGAACCTTTCCCTTGCTCAAAGTGCAGGACATGAATGAGAAGTTAGAAAATCAATATATCTATTAATCATTTATGCATTACTGTTATTACTCTAACATTTTCAGATGAACTATAATATTTAATTAATATGTGTTTAAAAAAAACATGATTTCTAAAAACTTTAAAAATATTTTAAAAATAATTTTCAAAGATGTCAAATCAATTATAAGTACTGTATGCCTTTTTTATATTTTCTTTGAAGAAGATAGAAAAATAAGAGTGAATAATTTATCAATGACATTATGCTATTTATTGACGTGAAGTGAGTAAGATATTAGACATTACATTAATCTCAGTAACATTAAGAACATGGGACCAGTACCCTCATCTACTTACCAAGCTGCCTCTGGGAATTGTGGATTTATTGTAAACATTAAAAAGATAGTGTCAGGTGGACTGGCTCAGATTTGAGTGTGGGTTCACCAAAATCATTAAGTATTCTGACCTATAGATACTGTAATGAGATATTCACTTTGAGAATTTATTTATCTTAGAAATACTGTAATTCTTTCAGGCAAAAGTATACTTTTGAATATGGGTTTGTTTTTGTTGAGTACATTTCCATCACTTACTTTTGCAGTAATAAATATGTTCCTGATCATAGTGATTATTTACTTCACAGTAGTGCAATGTTATTTTGTTTTGTATTTGGGCACCGCCATGTTATCATTACCGTTACTAGTACACTGCTCCAGTTGCCAAGGAACATGTACACACTACAAATGTAGTATGAATCTTTCTTTTGAAATTCTGAACTTTAGGTGCTCCCTCTAACATTGATTTCTGGTTAGCTATTAGGCTTTAATGAAATAGGTTTCATGTTCTTCGTTTCGACTTGTTTTTGGTTTTGACTTTCATCACCTGGCCCTTTTCTAGCCTTTTTGGAGAATAGATGTTACATACAGTACTTCAGGTCTGCTGGAGAATACGAAGATATTGGTTTTTCAACATTTTTGAGAAAGTGATTGATAATAAAGTGAGAGACAGTGCTGATAGGCTTCAAAAATCCAGGATTACAGCAAAGTAAGTTTTTGGCTGGAATCAATCAAAACGTCCATCATATAATCCTCTGTATAATAAAAACTGTTATGATATAGTCCTATTTATACAGTAGATTACAGTTTAGGATTAGCACTGTTGTACCAGCAAAGCTGAATACCATACTCCTCAGTTTAAGACTTAACACACCTTTTGCAATTGGATTTTGGACTTCAAAATTAACGCTGTCAACCTATGGACCATGTTGGTCCACCTGTGCTGCCACCTCTCCAACTCCATCATTAAATATGCTGATCACAACTCCATCATAGGCTTGATCAGCAACATGGATGAGGTAGTTTACAAAGAAGAAGTAAAACACTGATTGGTGGCAAGGTTTGCCTGTCAGTCCAAAGGTAAAGTTTCTGGCTAAGTTGCGTGCTGAGCAAGGGAATTTTTTTTTTTTCATTTTGCCTGCAGTGCAGTGTTTGTTAGTTTGTTGTAGTTAAATTAACTTGAGGTATTATTTTGAAAAATACTGGTTTGTTAAGATTCTACATGCCAGATTACATGTAATCTTTTTATTTTATATTTGCAAACTGCATAAAATCCTGTTGAAATATATACGCTTTTTATAGAAAACAGCAGAATGTAGTGCTTAAAAGTTGGAAAATGTATGCATGGTTTAACATTCAGATTTATTTGAGGATTTACTGTAAGTATCTGATTTCAAAGTTGCAAAATTTAAAATTTTTAGTTATCACATATTGGTTTATTGAATATTTGTGTAACACAGTCATATTAACAGTGATAACAGAATGCAATTGCAAATATCAGTAAATTACATTAAAAACACACTTTTTAACTGCATTTTGCAATGTCATGTAGTTACAAACTTTTAAAAGCACAGGCTTCTGATGACTCTGTAGCTTTCATAGATAGCAGACTTTAGTTCAAGTGATGTAAAATATTGATTGATGTCTTATTGTTAGTTTTTGGTTTTGGAGGGCCTGTTACTAATCCATCCATCCATTTTCTAACCCGCTGAATCCGAATAGGGTCACGGGGGTCCGCTGGAGCCAATCCCAGCCAACACAGGGCACAAGGCAGGAACCAATCCTGGGCAGGGTGCCAACCCACCGCAGGACACTGTTACTAATCATAGTTCAAATCTCTTAAACAGAATATTTTCGAAAGAAGTACCCAAAGGACAGTGAAAATCTCTGTTGAAGTCTCAAGGTAAATAATTGGCTGCTTCCAGTCATGGTGGAGAACACATCTGGAGCACTTCCTAAAACCTATAGATTCAGAGAAATACGAAATCATTATAATGTGCAAATAATTCAGCTTTGAGGTTGTTTTTAGTGTAACATAAATAATGAGTACATATTTATTCACTGTTTTTCTGTCCTCCCTGGCCATCGGATCTTACTTTTATTCTATGTTAATTAGTGTTCCCTAATTTTAATTATTTATTTTGTCTTTTTTCTCTTTCTTCGTCATGTAGAGCACTTTGAGCTACATTGTCTGCATGAAAATGTGCTATAAAAATAAATGTTGTTGTTGCTTACATAAATCCTTTTCAGTTACATTCATTTCTAGATATGCAACTTTCTATTTTTTTACTTTATGGTTAACTTGCCTTAAGCAGCAGGAGAAGTGAGCTGGTACACCAGTGGCTTGTGCACACATGCTTCTCCACACTTTTGACTAACCTGCATTGGGTATAGGTTTAGCTGTCAAGAGCAGCTTTCGGACGAGTAAAAGAGGAAACTATTTCATACACTGTTGTCATACACGTGCACTTAGTGGACAACCTAAGGGTCCAATTCCTTAGCGAAAAAACATTAAAATAGGGCTTAGTGATGAGTATTAATGCCTTCTCTCTTTCTCCCTACAGACCTGCAGAAGAATAACCAAAGTTTCCTCACTTCAGTCCCATCCTGATGACCTCTTCCCTACTTCCTGCCACCTTAATATAAAAACCAACTTCATTCACTTTTCATTTGTCGTTTAATGTTTTACAATAAAGACCAGTATCAGTCCTTTGTGATTACTCAGCGCTACAAGACAATATACAGGAAGGATCTCCAAATCTTTGTTTTGTCTGCCTCAACTCTGTGTGGGGGCTGGCCTGGACACAGACAGGCAGACACGTTCATTTTCCCACCCCACGTTTATTTACAATACTATATTGTCAACAAGTGCACCACAAACCCCCAAAGTCCCCATGTCCTGGCCACACAATGACTTACTTCCATCAGGTCACCTCCTTGCCTCCTTTACTTCCAGCTCAGTCCACTCCGCTTCCGACTCTCGCCTCGAATGAAGGGAGGCGGCCCCTTTTATTCACATCCGGATGTGCTCCAGGTGCTTCCTGGCAATCTCCCACAGACACGCCCCCATGTGTCAGAAGTGCCGGCTGTATCCCCGGAAGCACTCCGGGTGTCCCTGCTCCTCTTCCCCCTAGCACTTCCTGGTGTGGCGGAAGTGCTGAGGTCCAGGGCCCCAAAGGCATGAGGACGACCACGGGCCCCTACAGGGTGGAGCTTCAAAGCTCTGTACCCGTGGCCCTCAAAGGAACCAGGGCGGTTACCCCCAGATGGTCTGGGGAAGGCGCAAGCCCTCCTCCGGTCCTCCTGGGCGCCCCGTCCGGGTCGCCACCCCAGCCACCTCTGACATCTGTTACACTATATACAAGTTGAAGTAATGTCTCTTAAGGTAAATTTGAAAAAGTTATTGAAGATGTACAAGTTGTTTGTCTGTTTTAGACAGATGAGTTTGAAAATTTCCCAGTCCTTTTCAATTGGAGATTATGATTTTCAAAAATTTGCACAGCACTCTCTATTCAAGATATCTCAATAAAAATGAAACTTTTCTGACAAACTTCCTTTAAGAATAAGCATTACAAACTTTGGCAAAATCAGTCCTATGGGAGCTGAGTTTTTTCAGACAGACAGGTGGTTTTTGCATTATTATGTGAATGCAGCTAAAAATGAAACAAGCAAAAAAGCCCTAAATGAATCTACTTACATTTCTGCCATGCTGTCAGGCAGATTTGCAGGAATGGCAGTCAGTCCTTTTCCTCTACAATCTACAATGTTATTGCTGCAGGAGCACATGGCAGGACAGGACCCAGCAGCAAGGCTACAGGATTGAGATGCAGGAGATTCAGTGTGGCCTGTAGAGCAGCACAATTAAAAAATAAAAAAAAACAATGACATCTTATCTAACCAAAAAAGGCCACAAAATATTTTAATGTAAATACCAGGTGAAACAATCAAGCATGCTAAAATAATCTTTATAAAGTTTAAAATATAAATGGGGGAAATGAAGTACTGCTTTTACATTTAGCAAAAGTGGCTCAGTTGCTCAGTAGCTATTTGATTTGATCTTGAGGATAATTTCTGGCCTAAGCTTCTACCATGTAGACTTTAAAGGATCTTTAAAGTATTGTTCAACGGAACTTTTAGGAATCAGTTTATAATTCGGCAAAATGACACAGTGATCAGTAGGGCTGGGTATTACCACTGATGTTCCAGTTTGATTCAATTTCAGTTCACATTGCCCAATTCGATTCAGTTTTGATTTTATCTTGACTGAATTGGTGTGCACTGATATATTTGATGTGCTATCTTTTTTAGGGAGTACTTAACCATGCATAGAGAACATAAATTAATGTGACAAATGTTAGTCACACTTTATTTGAAGGGTGACTACGCAGTGACTTCATAACATATGCATAATGACATTTAAGAAGAAACACTTGATTAGTAATGAACAGTTAACAGCAGTATTTGCAAGAACTGGAACTAAATTGCGTTGCTCTTTTTTAAAATAAAAAAAGCTTTTTCACAGGAATATACTCATACAAAATTCACCATAATTTAACTTACTTTTTGCCACATCAGAGTCCACACATATTATGGGATGCTTCTTGTTTTAATACAATGCAAAGGCATCTACTTTATTATAAAATAATCAAATACTGCTTCTTAAATAATAAACACTATTCAATAACCTATTCATGCGTTATGTATCTCCATGTAGATACCCTTAAAATAAACTGTTAGCCAAACGTATTCCCCTATTGGACGATTAAAATAATCTTGAATTGGTCAAAATTAAAGATATAGTGGGAAGACTTGTGTCTTTCTATAATTCTACAAGTTACACATACTGTATCTTCAGTTGCTCACATGTAGCAGTCTCGAAAATGTGTCCTCACAGTTCCTCCTCAGACAAAAAGGAGCCGTTTTAAAATGAGGATCTAGAGCTGATGCTTGTTGACAGTGGTGCTGGATTGATGGAACATAAAAGAAAAAAAAAACAGCCATCGTGACTAATAACACAGCTAATACCTGTATGATCCATGTGGTACAGCTTGTGGAGCTACTTTATATTGGCTGATTTGCGCACACACTTTGGTATCTCTGGCTGCTCTAAAAATTGTAACAATTGCCTTCCTGCTTTTCCAGGTGAGGTGTGTTGTGCACTTTTTCCACCATAGCAATGTTTTTTGAACTTGCCAACATACAAACTTGTGACAGATGCGGTCAAGCATCAGCACATTGGAAATGCTAGAACGGTTTCTGGAATACCTCCTAGTCATTTCAGTAGCTCTGCATATAAGCAGTGAGGTTGCACTCGGTGTGACTGGCATGCAGTGCACTTGTCTGCAACACATCCACCACATGTTCGGCAGTTGTTTTCAATATAGTGACATCTGATTGTCATGTAGGAATCTGTTGCCCTGCATCTTCAGCTGTCACAAGATAGGGCTAGTTTCTTTGCTGACCTGAGAGACGTGTCGATGCTTTGCTTAAGATCTTCATAAAACCTAGGTATAATAACTTCACTTATTTGCTTTATGTTTGGTATAGCATACTGTAGTTCAAAAACTAGTATCATTTTGAAAGCCCTCGTTTTCAACAATGGTGAAGGATCTCAAATCTTAGATAAAGTCAGACAAAATCATATAAAAACTAGTATAGATTGTTATTTTTTAGGCACGAGGCGAGTTGAATGGAAGCTAGGAGCTATCCACTGTCTCCAGTATAAATTGTTTAAGCTCTGCTCATATAGATGTCGACTGAAGTTATGTTCATGGGTAACGCAAGGATAAATGATTTCTCAGATTTGTTGTGTTACAACAGTACTTAACTTCTGAGTTACACAGCTTACATGTGGCTTTGCTCTTATCCAGTTGCTCTTAATGATGCACTGTTTGAATCCGTACAAAGTCCATGCATCTGTTTTAAGTGTCAAAGGTGGCAATGAGATAGTGCTTTTTCCGTAGAAAGCCTTGACAGGCACATTAGCAACATCTACTGGATCGGATGACAAAAACAAAGATAAGCAAAAATCTACATATATTAATTGAGCAGAATAGAGATTCACGAGATCAATCTTGAGAATTTAAGAATCGATATTGATTTGTTTAAATGAAAAATAACAATTGGGAAAAGCAATATTTTTACTCAGCCCCACTGATCAGCACTTCTGTCCCACACTTACTGGGACCTCAGTTAAATTGTGGTTGCTCACTGTGTGGAGTTTGAACATCTTTCCTGTGTCAGGGTAGGTTTTCTCTACACAAAGTGGTTTTGCATTCACATTCTAAAGGCATTTGTGTTTGATTAAATTAAGTCTTTGTTGGTTCAGTATGAATGTATATGTTCTCTACCGTGTTCTAATATCTCATCCACAGATGGCTTTTGCTCAGAACAATATAATGAAAGAAGTGAGTTTAGAAAATATAAGGAAGAAATTTACAATTTTGTCTTATAGACAAAAGAGATGTTAAACAGTAAGTTGGAAAAATTCAATTATTAAGTGTATGAAGGTTACATGATGGACAAAAACTATGAATTGTTTTTTCCCCTGCAGAAAAGGTAAACCAATATTAACTGTCTGAATCACTTTGTCATGACTGGAATGAAGGCAAGAAAGTACATGATACATAAAAAGTGGCATAACATTTAGTAGTTCTAAAGATTGACTACCCATTTTTCCCATTGTCATACTATATACAGCTAAGGTTAAGGATGGGAGCATGTGCTGATAGCACGTTGCCACACCCACCACACAATGCACCACCTAGATTGGGACTCAATTGCAGCAGGAGATGCCTCAGCACCACAGTGGAAAGTGTGAGGTTTTTGACGGTGGCTGGAGTACCAATCCTGCCACCAAGTCCCCAAAGTTTTCCCTCTAAGTTCTGTTTAATAACCTTATTGATACGTTTACAGTATGTTAGTGATACTAATTGTTTTCCAAGGATATAATATCTATACACTTCAGCTAATCCTGGCTAAGAACAGATGCCACATATACTGAAAAACCCCAATTTCATCCTAAAGAAAAAATCAACAGTTGTAAATTTGCAAGAAACATTAATACATAGATGTTAATATGCTACTGTAAGGCATTCTTTTTACTTTACATTAAGGATTGTGTCCACGCAAGGGCTTAGTCCTGGTGGGATGAGTTCTGTTGAAAAATGAGAAGGTAGTGAGTGGCAAAATTCATCCCGCTTACCTGAGCAGACAAATTCGTGTTTTTGAATTTCAGCTACATTGAGTCCACGCAGAGCTGGTGGAGCGACACACTGGGTAAATAAACCAATTGTTGGTCTCTGACGCAGCCACTGGGAAAGCCAGGATAAGTGACAATCACAGTTTAAGTTGTTAGAATGCAGACGACTAAAGAAAAAAAAAAGAGTAATAAAACATTACTCTTTGCAGACTTCTGCCATTCCAAAACAATAAAAAAACCTTTAATTTCAATCTCAACTTGTTTTTCTAAAAATGAGTAAACTAATGTTTGAAAAGTGTAGAACAATTTTTCAATTTAACAATCGCATTGTTACAGAGTTTAAAAATGAAAGATATTCTAAACTTTTGCACTTGAACATGTCATATAAATTGAAGAATAAATTACTATACAATAATACTTTTTTGGTGATGTTATGCCATTGTAGATACTGTAGATAGTTTTTCAAATGATTTCTTAATCAGATACAAATGTTCACCTGATTGTTTTCCTTTTGTATTTGCTCTCTTCCGTATGCTCATATTTATTTGAATTTTTTTTGTAATTAATTTAGCTACAGTTTATTACTCTTGGTTTTATATACCCCCGCCCC
Organism: Polypterus senegalus; assembly: GCF_016835505.1. Taxonomy (NCBI): domain Eukaryota; kingdom Metazoa; phylum Chordata; class Cladistia; order Polypteriformes; family Polypteridae; genus Polypterus; species Polypterus senegalus. Next base: position 276,577,816 of record NC_053154.1, read on the forward strand.
CATTTTTAATTTACACTCAAAATGGTAAAATTAGGACACATTTATATATTGTAGTTGATCTGGAAGGTTTATGCCAGTTTATCGCTGAAAATCTGCATGGCTTTATTGTAGGCCGTATATATGATTATAATTTTGCATAAATGGTAAACTCTGAGGCCACTTTTTAATGTATGTGATTGGGATGCTCCAATCAATTGGCCACTGATTTAAATCAGATGATTTTCACTAAAAAAAAAACTAAATTTGTGATCGGTAAAAAGGCAGATCACTAAAACTGATATTTTCATCCCCTGATTTTCTATTCTTTACAGTTATTTAGTTGTAGTGCTCATTTATGTATTTAGGTATTACAGTAATTTAGCCAGCGTGCAGCATTTTTGTTCCTTATGCAGTAAACTTCCTGCAGTTTAAACAAACAAGAGTGTGGGTAAGCTTGTTTTATCAGTGAACAAGAGGCAATTGGTATATTAGCCTTTACATTAAAGAAAGTGGAGTAATAAACTGAAAAAAAAAGTCATCAGAGAAGCTGCCCTGTGCAACTAGACAAACAGCAAGAAAAGCTGTTTTAAGGAAATCAGACCTTTATTTTGTCCTTTAAGTTAAAATGGACACTGCCCGAGTTTGGACAGCCTGCACTTTAAATTGGAAAAAGGAAAGATAAACATACATTTGAAATTGCTGCTCAGTAAACTATAGCAAACAATATGCTGTTTTTAAAGAGTTGTACTATGTTTATTATTTGTTGCAGTGTGTCATACGGCATAGGGTTTGGTAAGAAACAAGTAATATCTGATTGAAATGGTAATCCATATTTTATAATTACACCTCTAGAATTACTATTTGAAATTGGTTAAAAATTCAAATTCTCACTTAGTGGATCTGTTCAAAACTTTTTTTAAACCTGGCAGTATCTAATCAATAACATTTTAGAAAAAGGATTCTCCTTCATCTTTTCTAAATTTTACTCTTGCTGTTGGCCTTCCTCTCCTTCTCTTGGGTGGGGGTTGAATTGAATTTAGTTTGTTAAGTTTGACTTGTTTGTATGGAATGTTACATGCGTTTAATAAATTCAGTTACAAAAAGAATTATGGATGTCTAGTTGATACACTGAAGAAAAAAAAAATACCTGTATAAATATAGTAAATGTTGCACAATTAATGATCTAAAATGATTAAAATGTATAAGTGAATGTATATTTACATTTAAACAGCTTTTAATTGCCAATATCAATCGTGTGCAAATATACACATATTTATTTATTATTTTTTATTCAATGTAATCTTGAGTTGGATTGCATCACTTTCATCATGTTTGTGTGACTTTTTCATTCAGACAGACCTCAATAGAATTTGTAATTAAAGTAGCTTTTAGATAAATGGTAGGTTTAATCTGAATTAGATACATTGACATCCACTGTATAAACTGATTTGAGATGTTAGACTTTATATTATATAATTAAAAATGACTCTGCTTTATAACATTATACTGTATTATCATACCTGCTAAATTTAATTCAGGGCCATTGGTAGCTAATGTTTCTATGTCTTTTTGTTAGAAATAGGTAAGGCATTTTTTTTAAATAATAAGTAAGAATAAGCAATATATATTTAAATGACAGTTCAATTGGAAAGGCTATTACCCAAATAGTGGTCTAATATGTCATAACTGAATAGTAATATTATGTTAGACAAAAAGTACAGTTGAAACATAATCTGAAATGGTGTGTAAAAGTTAGAAAAGTTGAATTCACTGATAGCAAATTGAACAGCTATAACTAATAGTATGATGACTAAAAACACAGATACAGTAGGCATTAGAAAGAAAACCTCAATAAGCAAACTGTTTCCTGTATTACAGTGTAAAGTATATGTGGAAATAAGTATAAAAAGGACAATGACCAGAAAAAAAATTGTACATTTAATAAGTGGATTCCTCAACTTATTTCTCAGTATAAAACTATTTTGGTATATTTACTTAAATTGCTATTACATACTTTCACAAATGAATGTATCTTTCAAGTTAAATTTGGCATAAGCTGTTTTAATTTATATAATAAATGCATTGTTTGTGTACTGGAATATTTATTCACTGGCATAAAATACCATACCTCAGTAACCTGAATAAGAAATAGGAAGATGTTGACCAAACATTTACCAATAACAGCTGGTTGTATAATTATGTTTGAGCTAAGCAGAAACTAATGTGTGTTTAAGTGTGTATTAGAAAATATTTACATAGAAGTGTGGATGTTAAATTAATACCAAATGAAAACAGATCTACCAGATGGAGTTTAAGTATTATATACATTAATCTCCTATCTTTAAGCTTTTCAGTGTTTCATCTTTGATGAAAAGAAACATAATATCTACTATAAGTAAAATCTGTAGAATATAATTTAAGATTACATTTTAACATAAGGTCGGCATGGCCCGCCGCCAGAAATATTTGTGCCCCAGACAACTGGGTACGTGTGGGCCCCTCTGCCTTCCCCGCGAGTCCCCACATGCCAAAACCTTCAAATACGTATACAAAATGATCGAAATGTAGTTTATCCGACAGCGACAATGCTGCATTTATGAATACCATACTTGATGAGTTAAGCCTTCTCGCACATCAAAGTTTGACTGCAAGAAGGAAAGCCAGGGCTAACGGAAGCTCGTAGTGGAATTGAAACAATACATTAATGAGAGGCCTATGTATTATCTAACGTGTAACGGTACAATTATACCAATGCAATGAATAGGAGTAACATCTGAACATTTTAATATATACTAACGGTTAGGGTTATCTACATGGTGTACAATCAGTATGGTAACTTGCTGTATCAAACTTCAAAGTTTTCAAAAAATCCGGGTCATCCAGAATCTTTAGTGATACACACAAAACCAACGCACACTTGTCACTGCTTTCAAAGCAACAATAAACACCCAAGCAAATGAATGATCAAACTACGGAGACAGACTTCTACTACACCATACACGTCAACATCCATGATAGTGCACAACAATATCGCTCTTGTCTGAGACAGAACAGCGCCTGTGTGTGTGAAACGGAAGTATTCAATTACAGCGGCAAAGTCAATCCATTATCCACGTACCCTGTACAACAAATATACTACTCAACGTCAAGCTCAAGGACGTCGGTGTCGGCTCTCCTTTGCCTTTGAGAAGCTGCCGGCCCCCTTTGACATGCGTGCTTCACACGACACGAGCACGATATCTACTTGCGTGGAGCGTGCGGCTATTAAAACACTCACTTGTATTGTTGTAAGCTAAATGATGTAACTTTTCTATTACATGTAACTTGAATAATTGTCTGAATATATATCTACACGCATAACATCAGCATAAAAAAAATCAAGTGTGATGTGGCCCCCTTCCGTTAGGGCCCTGGACCAGAGTCCCGTTTTTTCCCCCCTGGAGGCGGGCCTGGAGTGGGTAGCGCTGCTGCCTTGCTTCCTGGGTCCTCCCTGCATGGAGTTTGCATGTTCTCCCCGTGTCTGTGTGGGTTTCCTCCGGGTACTCCAGTTTCCTCCCACAGTCCAAAGACATGCAGGTTAGGTGCATAGGGGATTCTAAATTGTCCCTAGTGTGTGTGTGTGTGTGTGTCTGTGTGTGTGCGCGTGCGCACCCTGTGGTGGCTGGTGCCCTGCCCGGGGTTTGTTTCCTGCCTTGTGCCCTGTGTTGGCTAGGATTGGCTCCAGCAGACCCCTGTGAGTTTGGATATAGCAGGTTGGATGGATGGATGGATTTTAACATAATTTTTCAGGGTTACTCTAGAAAGGAAAAGCACAATAAATACATATTATTTACAAATCCATTGTCCATTCAAAATAAAAATTGTCATTTTAAACTTAATCAAGGATAATAAAAATGAGAGTTCTGGAATGCTACTCACAAGGTTCTCAGCTTAGGCATATGGTTGAAACTAGAGACAGGGATACTGGAGACGTTGTTGTTGTTCAAGGTTCTGAAAGATAACACAACAGATATAAGTTCATCTTTGTTACCTATGTATCATAAAACTCTTACTTGTTCACTGCAAATACAACAAATGTGCTTCTGGCTTTTAAGGAATTCCCAAACATGCATGTACTGTGGTCTAAATAATTTTTGCACATATTTTTTAGCCCTGCTTTTAGAAATTGATGTTTCATGTTTTCTTTTAAATAGTCATGTTATACAAACCATGCAAAGTGTACTTAATGTTTTCTGTGATCTATGTTTTGAGATGGTCTTTATATAAAAACATTTATATGTTACTTATATAAAAGCCAGATCGAATGTTATTTACCTTGATTTACCATCATTTAGACTGCAGAGTTTCCTGTGTTTGATCGACATGGGCATGCTGACAAAGTACATGTGCAATGCTACTTCAGAATTCAACATTATAGAATTCATGTCAAAATTTTGTCAAAAACCCTAACATGACATTACATAGATCGTTGTAAACAGAGAACACACATGAAATGTATGTGTTTCATAAAATGATATATTATTTACCCTATACAACTCCAGGCACCTCACACCCATATAAACAAGACTTGAACTGTGGCGGTGGTGGGATAGGATAGTAGGGTGCTTGCTGCTTGTGCTGATTGACACATTTACAAAACAAAAGACGGTAATGAAGGGGTGCGAACATATTTTAGGTGGCCCTGGATTATGAGTTTTTTCATAGGCTTCAGGGATTCTAGTGTTAAAAACGTTTTATACTAAACTCCTACACAACCAGATGCATAGATGGCTTATGTTCTACAACCCCAATCCCAAAAAAGTTGTAAAATTTAAATAAAAACAGAATGCTATGATCTGCAAATTTCACAAACCCATATTTTATTCACAGTAGAACATAGAAAACAAATCAAATGTTTAAACTGATAAAATGTGCCATTTTAAGAAAAGAATAAGGTCATTTTGAATTTGAAGGCAGAAACACAATTTAAAAAAGTTGGGACAGGGCCATGCTTACCGCTATGTAGAATCCCCTTTTTTAACAACAGTCCATAAACATCTGGGAACTGAGGAAATCAGTTGCTTGACTTTTGGGAGAGGAATGTTGTCCCATTCTTGTCTGATATAAAATTTTAGCTGCTGAAAGTCCTGGGTCTTCTTTGTTGTTTCATGATCCACCATATGTTTTCAACTGATGAAAGGTCTGGACTGTAGGCAGGCCAGTTCAGCACCTGGACTCTTCTACTACAAAGCTATGCTACTGTAAGTGATGCAGTATGCAGTTTAGCATTGTCTTGCTGAAATATGCAAGGCCTTCCCTGAAAAAGACGTCATCTGGATGGGAGCATATGTTGCTAATAAAACATTGTATATACCTTTCAGCATTGATGGTACCTTTCTAGACACTAATGCACACCCATACCATCAAAGACAAAGGCTTTTGAACTGAGCCCTGATAACAAGCCAGATGGTCCCTCTCCTGTTTAGTCCGGAGGATACACGTCCATGTTTTCCAATTTCTAATTTTGATTCGCTTGACCACAGAACAGTTTTCAGTTTATCTCACTCCATTTTAAATGTGCTTTGGTGGCACCGATTCTGGATCATGTTCACATATGGCTTCTTCTTTGCATGATACAGCTTTAACCTGCATTTGTGGAGGCATGGCTAACTGTGTTCACAGACAATGATTTCTGGAATTGTTCCTAAGCCCATGCAGTGATTTTCATGACAGAATCATGCATGTTTTTAATATAGTGGTGTATGAGGGCCCAAAGATCACAGGCATTCAATACTGAATTTCAGCCTTGTTCCTTGCACACTGAGATTTCTCTAGATTCTCAGAATCTTTTGATGATATTATATACTATAGATGATGAAATATTCAAAGTTCTCACAATTTTATGTTGAGGAACATTATCCTAAAATTGTTCCACAATTTGTAGAAGCAGTTTTTTGAAGATTGGTGAGTCTCTGCCCATCTCTAGTTCTGAGAGATTCTGCTTCTGTAAGATGCTCTTTTTATACCCAATCATGTTACTGTTCTGTTGCCAATTAAAATGATTAGTTCTTCTGGTTGTTTCATTTTAGTGCCACATACTTTTCCAGCCTTTTGTTGCCCTCATCCCAACTTTTTTGATGTGTTGCTGCTATCAAATTCAAAATGAGCTAATATTTTTCATGAAATAGCAAAATGCCTCTCTTTCAACCCATATGTTTTTTATGCTCTATTATGAATAAAATATGGGATTATGAGATTTGAAAGTTTTTGCATTCTGGTTTTATTAACGTTACACAGCATCCCAACTTTTTTTATTATTAAACTATAGACCACATGTGTTAAATGTTTATTTTTTATTAACAAAACTAAATTCTGTAGGCTTATTGTTGAGTGACTATAAAAATACTAAAATAATTAAAATTTATTTAAAATACATACTTTATCTAATCAAATATATATGAAAATATGTATCCATAATAAATATGACATAAAAGAAAGTAAAATTCTTTTTATAATTACAAGCTGTCATACTGTTTATTTTTTTTCTGTAACGTATCTATCTGAAACAAGGCTTAATTAAAAAAAGTAGTTTTCACCATTTCTCTAACAAAAATAAAAAAAAACAAAGATTTTATATATATTCATATATATACTGTAAATATATATAGAGATATACAGTATATACTGTATACAGTATATTCTCACACAATCAATTAAAATTGGCAATTAAACACTACTTAAATGTAAATATACATGTGCTTATAGGTTTTAATCATATTCAATCATTAATTGCACTTCAGCTTTTTGCTGTTAAAATATACATTTACTATACATATTTATAAAGGTGTTTTTTTTTCTTCAGTGAATCAGCTAGACATTTGTAATTCTTGTGGAGTAATTATAAAATGGTAATCCATCATTTTAATTATGCATTAGATATTTCTTACCAAAACATGTACTCTATGTCAAGTACAAATCTTTACAGCCACAAATGTATCAAATGCTCATAAGTTGTTTATCAAGAAGACACAAGACTAACAGGTTTATAAGTAAAACATAAATTTTCCTGTTAAGCTAACATGCCTATTTCTTACTAAGCAACAATCAGAGGTGGGTAGTAACGAGTTACATTTACTCCGTTACATTAACTTTTTTTAAAAAATTGTACTACTAAGAGTAGTTTTACTGCACCATACTTTTTACTTTTACTTGAGTACATTTGTGAAGAAGAAACACTACTCTTACTCCACTACATTGGGCAACACTCGACTTGTTACTTTTTTCCATTTATACATTAAACTATATTTTTGCAAGGGAGAAGTTGCCAGTGGATCTACTGCATGACTGTTTCAGCAATCAAACGTAGCCATGCAGTCACATGACCACACACAAACTTCCTGCGTCTTGCAGTCTATGAGAGACTTTTTAGTCATGCGGGGCTCCTGTTCAGTGCTAAACAGTCACAGCTTCACTGCTAGAACCAGATGTCTTTTAACTTCATATCTTTTCTTTGATTCCCCCTTCTTTTTTGTGCTGACCCGTATATATACACTCCCTTCTCTGGAAGCCAATAAATTAATTGAGAATGATCGGACCCGCACATGCAGGTGCGACTCGCTCCAGCTACCTCATTAACTCCCCGCAGTCGTGCAATTGTACCCACGGAGAGTGACACAGCTTTATGGATTATACCACAAAGTGCATATGCAGTATTATACTGTCAGTGTACAGGATATCTTGTCACTGTAAGTAGTTTACACTGTTCATGTTACCTACTGTAGGTATCGGCTTCATAAGCTTTGTTGTGAAAACCTGAGATTTGAAACTTTGTGTGATTTATTTTTACTTTTTTTATTATTTAGAAATAGCATAATTTGCACATTATTTTATATTTTTGTTTGTCTTATTACATTTCTAAAAAATAAATTATTTATTATGTTCAAACAGTTACTCAGTACTTGAGTAGTCTTTTCACCAAGTACTTTTTTACTCTTACTTGAGTAAGTTTTTGATGTACTACTTTTTACTTCTACTTGAGTAATATTATTTTGAAGTAATGCTACTCTTACTTGAGTACAATTTTTGGCTACTCTACCCACCTCTGGCAACAATTTCAAATTTTTCTTTATCTTTTCTTTTTCCAATTAAAAAGGTAAGCTGTTGGCTGCAATTAAAACAATCACGCTGTACTAACTAAAACGGTGTCTGTTTTAATTTAAAGGACAAGATAGGTCTTAATTAATTAAAGTAGTTTTTCTAGCCGTCTAATTAAAGGTACAGGATGACTTCTCTGAATCGGAACATCCCTAACATTCTCTTTTCCCCTGAGAAACTTTATACAGTTATGCCTTAAGGCTTAGTGTCTAGTTTTTTGTCACATTCATTCTATGGGTACTTCTCAGATCTTCTTTTGACACCATTATGCATAGGATTTCAAGATTTTCTTTCATTTCCTCCTTTAGCCTGTAGGTGTCAGCTCAAGTCTCCAGCTGCCTCTTTACAAAGTGATCTGTCACTTTGTTTACAGTCACTTGTTGCAGTGTTCAGTCATTGAATTAAATGGGTATGACAAGTGAGCAGAAACTGTCCTTCCGACTGGTGCAGTCAACCCCTTGGGTCCTTCAGCATTCCTGGGGCACCATGCTGAGCCACACAACACGTATCTTAATAACTTAATTAACATTTAAAGCTGTCATAACACTCCAATTCAGCTCTGCTCTTCCATGACCTTAAATTCAGCCTTACTAAATGTTAGAGCATTAACCACTTTTTATATTAACAACCTCATTATTGATAGGAAAATCAACTTTTTTACTTAAAAGTGAAATGTGGCATAGCTTTGATGGTGCTACAGTTTTAACTAAAACTGCACCTCCCAATTACAGTTTTACTCATGCAGTTTGCTAAGGCAACCAAGGCAGAGTTTTAGCAAATTTTTACTTGAGCCAATTAAAGTGTAAAGATGTTGACTTTGGTACATTCGCATCTTTTGATTGTCTTGTCTTGTTAATGAAGGGGTGTCCCAGTCACTTGTATTGTCCATTTATAGACCTCCTAAACATAATGCATTCTTCACTGAGGAATTCTCAGACATAGCAGAGCTGAGCATAAATAGAGATAACTAAATTGATAGTCCATTATGAAATATTGAAGGCTAAAATAACTGGTGCGACTGGTACACATAACAGTGTAGTCTGCCTCTCAAGGCAGACTAAAATTATTCCCTAAAATTATAAATGATAATGCTGGTAATCCAAGAGTTTTATTCTCAACTATTGATCATCTTCTAAACTCAGCTCACTCAGTGTAATGCCTCCTAAAAACTACTAGCGAAACTTGTGAGTCTTTCACCATATTTATTAAACACAAAATGAATGACATTAGAAATAATATAGTACATCCTCCCAATGTTAATCCGACTGAACCCCAGTATTCCCTTTTAAGTGAGTTAAATTATTTTACCAGAACAGATTTACCCAAACTACATAGAATAATTTCTCAACTGAAACACTCCACCTATGTCGGTGATCCATTATCAACAGGCTTTTTCAAAGCAGTCTCTGATGTCCTAATTGACAGTGTGCTTGACATAGTGACCTCGTCATTAGATATGAGAGTGTTTCCTGGCTGTCTTAAAACTGCAGCTGTCAAACCCCTGCTCAAGAAAAATAATCTCAACTCCTCTGTTTTTGACAATTTTAAACCAATATCTAACCTGCCCTTTTTAAGTAAAACTCTAGAAAAGGCAGTCATTATGCAGCTAAATGATTACTTGAATAAACATTCTATCTTGACAAGTTTCAGTCAGGTTTTAGAAAAAATCTCAGTACAGAAACTGCACTGGTTAAAGTAGTAAACGACTTGTAAGTTAATGCGGGCAGAGGCTGTATATCTTATTCTTGTTCTCTTAGACTTGAGTGCAGCATTTTACAACAATGATCACAGTATTCTTATAAATTGCCTTAGTCAATGGGTGAGCCTCTCTGGCAACATCTTGGTTTCAATCCTAACAGGTAGAAAATTCTTTGTTAGCTGTGGTGATTATACCTCGGAGATGTATGATATTTTATATGGTGTACCACAAGGATCTATTCTTGGTCCAATGTTCTTTTCGATCTACATGTTTCCATTAGGTCATATTATCTCAAAACACAAGGTGAGCTACCACAGCTATGCAGATGACACACAGCTGTATTTATTGATAGCGCCTGATGACCCTGCCGATTTTGGTGCTCTGATCCTGCGTCTTATTTGTATTTCTGAATGGATGAGCAGTAAATTTCTCAAACTAAATAAGGCAGAAACAGAAATCTTAGTGACTGGCAAGAATGTATGTATGTACTGAGGGCATAAGAAATAAACTTGATCCTTAGGTTTCAAAGTAAAGTCGGTAGTAAAGAATATAGGATAACTATTGACTCTGACCTAAATTTTAAATCACATATTAATCAGATAACTAGGACTGCATTTTTCACTTAAGGAATATAGCTAAAGTTAGACCCCTCATAACATTGCAAGACACTGTAGATTACCGTATTGCACTCCTTACAGGACTACCTAAGAAAGACATCGATCAGTTACAGTTAGTGCAGAATGAAGTAGCAAAAATCTTAACCAGAAAGAGAAAATCTGAGCACATTTCACCAGTTTTAGCATTGTTACATTGGTTACCTGTGTCGTTTAGAAATGACTTTAAAATACTACTAATGGTTTACAAAGCCTTAAATAATCTCGACATATCCTGTATTTTGGAATGTATGTCCCTTTACACTTCAAGTTGTAACCTCAGACCTGTGTTGTTTATAATGCCAAAAGCTAAACGTAAAGAAAGTGGTGAGGCAGCCTTCTGTTGTTATGCACTTAAAATGTGGAATAGCTTACCGATAGAAATTCGCCAGGCTAATACAGTGGAGCATTTTAAAAAAACGGTTAAAAACACATTTCTCATACAGTAGCTTCATTTTACTTTAATCCTGATATTCTGTATTTGCATGTAATTATCATTATCATTCATGGTGTTCCCAAATCCATACTAACCCCTACTTTCTGTGCTGTTCTTTTTCCAGTTTTCATTACCCGATCAAAGCACCGTGATGTCCCTACATTGATGGATTAAAGGCCAGAGGTCCACATGACAATCATCAAGTTCTTCTATGTGAATCCTGAATACCATGAGGACTGATTGAGGTCATTTATGTTAGGTAGAATGCCTAGAGGGGGCTGGCGGTCTCGTGGCCTCGGAACCCCTGCAGATTTTGTTTTTTTTTCTCCAGCTGTCTGGAGTTTTTTTTTTCTCTTTCTTCATCCAGCACTTTGAGCTACATCATTTGCATGAAAACGTGCAATATAAATAAATATTGTTGTTGTTGTTGTTGAATGTCCAGTGGGTGCTGTGTGGTCTTTTGGCCTTGGAAGCCCAAAGGATTTTATTTTTTTCTCCAGCCCAACTGGAGTTTTTTACTTGTTTTTTCTGTCTTCCATTTGACCTTACCTTTCCCTTTGTTACATACTGTATAATATTATTGCCTGATCTTGTTTATGTTTTACATCTATATATATAATTCACTAAGGCAAGACACCCATGGAAAGGCAAGACACCCATGGAAAGCACGGAAGGGGCGTGGATTCACTAAGCCGCCGACAAGTAAGATACCTATGGTGCACACAGGGAGGAGCCACGGCCACCAACTCCAAGACCATTGGATACGACGACAACTCGCAGAGCCACGCCCACCAACACGGGCGCGACGACACAGAAAGAACAGCGTCATTTATATTTGTCTGTTGTAGAGGCCTCATGTACCTCCGAGCCACCTTGTACTGTTCAGAGAGGCATGTTTCTCGTGGAGGTGAGTCGCCATATGCAACGTGTAAAACAGTTTGCGAGGGGTATCCCATGGGATCCTTAAAACAATCCTTTACAACTGAGGTTAAAACACAATGAAGTAAGCAGTCTTTAAAAACTGAGTTTTCGGTTACGACGCACGACCACGTGCACCATAGCAAACTGTTTTACACGCTACATACAGCAATTCGCATCTGCGACAAACATGCGTCTTCTTAGATGCTCCTGCACTTTGTTCACACCCCCCTCCCACCTCGCTACTACCGTGGTCGGGTGTCTTGGTGGATTATATATAGAAAAGCAGCCAAAACCGCACAGAGCAATGAAAAGTCTACGTCAGTCACAGGTACATCTGAACTGTACAAAGACGACAATGACTCGAGTGACGAGTTGGAGGTGGGCACATGAGCGGGCAGTGCATACTGAACGAGAAATCAGCAGACTAGCATGACGGACAGAGCTGAATGGACGTCCTTCTCCTCTCCTCCCGTTCCAGACTCCGCGCCGTGCACCCCCATCCCTCCGTCTGCCAGTTTTCAGTCACGGACGATTGTGTGTTGGTTCGTTCCGTGCATTGTTACAATGTTGCTTTTCTTACTGATTTATTACATTACCGATTTTTCAAATGTTAATCTTCTCCCTGTGCTTAAAAATCATTAAAAAACCAGCCAGATTATGCGGTGTATGGTACGCTGCGGGTTGGCTAGTTTACCTTATTTTATTTTGCAAAGCACTTTCGACTATATTGTTTGTATGAAAACGTGCTATATAAATAAATGATGTTGTTGTCTCCCGTCGCTAGTCCTTTTGTGTCTGAAGGAGACACCACATAACGAGCTGGTCCTACTCTCTAGTATTACTCAACAGTAGCACTCCTTCTTTGGCCACAGGCTCCTCTCCCTGAAACTCACTCCTGACCACCTGCCTCAATTCCTCTGTACCATCGGTTCCCCCAATCCTGCCTCTTTCTTTCTTTCCTTCTCTTTCTTTCTGCTCCCTTTCTCTTTCTTTTGCTTTAACCTCCAATCCTTCCTTTACATTCTGTTCTTTTTCTCTTTCTTCACTTTCCCTGCAAATAGGGGACATGCAAATAGAAATTTCATTGTACTATGTGCACTATATACAATGTACACACTACAATAAAATGTAACTAGTTTAATGGCTTAAGGGCATTTAAAAGAGTTCTCATGATTTTTTCAGAGGAACATTTTTTGTAAAATGATGTTCTTTTATAAATGAAAATAGTAATAAATCTGGAATAGTAAAACATGTTACTGTTTGCTCAATCTTAACACAAACTGGATTTGAAACAGTAAATGATATGCTAATAGATGTGTGGTATATACTTACAGAACTTCTATTCCTCTGAGGGCCCTGAAGGCTCCATCTTCAATGCAGATGATCTGATTTTTATCCAGCTGCCTAGTAATGATACAAAAAAGTGCTTAAAAACAAAGTCAACAATACAGCATGCTGTTTCAGAAATATTCTAACACAATGATAATACTGAGCAAAAGGTATTTGTATTTTCAGCAAATTCTATTTTCCATTAATTTATTGTTTATCTACATTTAAAAAGGTACCAACTATAGAAAGAGGGATTTTTTTCAATGAAAAATGTTACTGAATTAGAAGTGATTACAATGTAGTTAAATTTGTGTCTTTTAAGTAAGATACACCGGCAAAAATTAATAAGAATTTTGTAATGTGTATTTTTAGCAGAGGAAGCACAATGAATCTTCTACAAAAGGTAATTGGGATAAACATCTACATAAAGCAGAGATTATTAATGTATTGGAAAGTTTATAAAATCTACACCAAATATATAAAAATAATTCTAGACCAAAAATTATACAAAATTAACAATAAAACTTAAACAGAAAAGCATACAAGAGAGAAAACAGCTGCAAAATATACCAGCTGCCCAGTGACTCAGGCAGTAGAGTTGCTGCTTGCTAGCAGTAAGGAACAAAGCTTTATTCCTGGGCCAGCTATCATTTTGTGCAGAGTTTCCATAATCTCCCCATGTTAGAATGTTTTTTCCTTAGTTATTTTGGATTGGTCCTCCTGGCCAAAGAAAAGCATATTAACTTAACTGGCATCCTGAAATCAAGTTGGGAATCGTGTGAGTGTGAGTGTTCCTTTTAGGGAACATATCTGCCATGTACACATTGCTGATCTATTGTGCCATAGAAAGTAGGTTTGGAAAATGTTAAGGCAAGTAATAATAATATAATAAGAATAATAAGGTCAGTAACGTCCCAACTCCAAATAAATGTGGTTCTTGACTGAGCAACACACACCCCATGCATCTTACTAAGACATTGGGTGAACATCATGCTTGAGAGAGAGGTGCAAACCAGGCTGAGGATGGCTGACAAAAGATGTCTACCTTGCTCCCAAGCCCAAATAGCAATCATGATAATACGATTGGGGAAAAACACAATAAACAGAATAAAAGGGATTACTCAAGTAGAACTGAGTGATGTCAAGCATAGCAAGAGACTAAAAGACATAATCCAGGCCATAATTTTACAGAATCTTGGTGCACCAATGAGAGCTCCACACTTTTCAAAAATACACTGTGTCTTAAAATCAATGACTGAAATATCTCAGAGCAAAAGAAGATAACAGTGGATGCTGGAACTGTACAAGAAAATCCATTCATCCATCCATCCATTTTCTAACCCGCTGAATCCGAATAGGGTCACGGGGGTCTGCTGGAGCCAATCCCAGCCAACACAGGGCACAAGGCAGGAAGCAATCCTGGGCAGGGTGCCAACCCACCGCAGGACACACACAAACACACCCACACACCAAGCACACACTAGGTCATGTGGTGTTATTACTACAGAGAAGTTAAGGACATCACTGCCAAAGTGACTAATGGTACCTACAATGCTTAGAGGTGTAGGAACTCAGACATTTTCCGTTTTTTTCAAGTAATTATTAGTTACTTCAAAAATAAACATTATAAAATATTTCTGACCCTTTTCTGTTCTCTCTTCTAAGTAAGCTGTTGTGGCACATGTTGTTTTAACCAGCTGCCCTTTCGTTGCCGGAATCCTTATGATTCAACACTGACAAAACACAAGACCTTTTTATTTAAAACTACATTTAAGGACTTCAAAATGTGTAAATCAGGGGTGCCTAACTCCGGTCCTGAAGGGCCACAGTGGCTGAAGGTTTTCATTGTAACCCTTTTCTTAATTTGTGCACTGTTTTTGCTGCTAATTAACTTCTGAAACTTGGTTCAACAATGATTTTTTAATAAGTTGACTCCTGTAATACACTTTTACAGCACGAATAAGACCGAGATCCAAAGGCTGCAGGACCGCTGTACAGTTTGGTGGTAAGAATTCAACTCTAGCATGTTCCAATTCACATGTTAAATTATGTGCTCAACAATTAGAAATTGAAACAAAAGTTTTTCTTCTTTGCCTTCTCATTTGTGTACCCAAATTCTTCAGACATTCATTAATTATTCCTTGTGTCATCTAAGTTTGTTGATTTGCTCAATAATTACAGCAAAGTGATTGTACATTCTTAAAACACTGTGGATTATCTTCCTAATCAATGGTTTCAGCTTTATTCTGTCAGATGCACTGCAGCAAAACAGGACAGTTAAACAAAGTTTTGATTTCTTCCCTCATTTGCATGGGTCTCCTTGAACAGTTAGGGTACATTGCAGAAGTAATTGATAAAATAACCCAATCTCATCTGCACTGAAAATGTCATTCATGTTGTATTCCGCTACTGTTTTCTTTATTTCACCAGCATGACATTCCTTAACTTGTTCCTGTGGTATACTGTTTTCTTCTTTAAACATCACCCTGTGTAATATTCTTTATTTGCTATGGAAGCTTCCGTAAATGATTCAATGCAAGGCAGACTCAGAAAAGGCGTTTAGTTTATTAGCGCACACAAAACAGAACTTTACCAAAGACGCCCGTCTCCATTACTCTCTGTTATTAACCACTCCCATTTATTTATTCATTGGTTATCTGGTTTATAACAACTTTATTTAAAACCTTAATTCACAATATACCACATCCCCCTTTTTCCAAGAACAAAATCACTTTTCCTTTTCTTTCTTACTGTTTTGCATTAGAAAATAACCAACTATGTACACATGCACACAATTTTTTTTTCATATTATCAGTTCACTGCTGAGTACTGTGTGCTTATGTAGTCCTGAGACCCAGAGGTCTTGAGTACTTGAGTATTTTTACAACCCTGCCACTTCTAGTGGATCTTTCTCGAACTTGACTGTCCATTTGGCCTTCCCCTTGGTGGCTTTCTGGACGTGGTATACCTGCATTTTCTTGTGTCGGCACCTGTTCTGTACTACAGTGGTCTTCTTCATCCTCATCAACTATAAACATGTCACCATTGCGTGGCCTAAGATGTCATCTATTGCATCTATACTGCTGGAGTTGAAGTCACAATGTCATATGACCTTGGTTCTTGACGTTTTCTTACCACTATTTCTGGTTTCCAGCCTTGCGGGGTTTCTACATTGACTTTTGCTCCTGGACCAAGAACAGAAAGTGATTTTGTGCGTTGATCATAATAAGTTTTTGGTTTTTGTTGCTGCTGTGTTAGTCTCTGCTTCATTTTCTTTGTGTATCTGGATTTCAGCATGGGACTTGTTACAGGGAGGGTGTTTCTGAGAACACAGCCCATCAATAACTCTGCTGGTGAGAAACCTAATCCTGTAATTGGTGTTTTTTCTCAGACTGAATAATGCAAGATGTGCATCCGTGTTCGTCTGGAGAGCCTTCTTAAGCATCAGTTTGATTGTCTTTATTGTTCTCTCCGCCATACTATTTGACTGGGGATATCCAGGGCTGGAGAACTTCCATGTTATATCTCTGTCTTTGGCAAAGTGCCGTACCTCAGCACTTGCAAAAGGAACGTGGTCATTAATCACTTCTTTAGGAATTTCATGCCTTGAAAACACAGCTTTCAGTTTTGCAATCACTGTTTGTGCTGTTTTGTCCCTAATCTGCTGTACTTCTGGGTATTTAGAAAAATATTCCACTGTGAGAAGAAATGACTAACCTTGTAGCTCAAATATGTCTACACCAACTTTGTACCATGGCAATTCAGGTAAGTCATGACTTTTTAGGGGTTCTCGTTGATTTCTTGGGAGATGTTGTTGACAAGCACTGCATTTTCCTATCATTTGTTCCATATCTGTGGACATGCCAGGCCAGTACATGTGCGTGCTTGTTCTTTGGTTCGCTGAATACCTTGATGAGCGATATGTAACTTTTCACGCATCATCAACCTCATTCTGGTAGGGATGATAATTCTGTCACCAAACATAAAGACGTGATTACCGATCTTGATACTGTCTTTGATTGGCCAGTATACTTGCAGTGCTGCATCTACCTGTTTTCTGTGCATTGGCCACCCATTCTTATGCATAGTACTCAATTTTTGGAATGTTTCGTCCTCTAAGTTTGCACTTTGTAACTGTGTATATAGCTCCTCCCCAATAGCTTCAGTTGTTTCCATGGCATAAACAATTTTCTCATCTTCACACATGCGTTCCTCAATAGCTTCTTCTACATCATATGTTCGGGATAAGGCATCAGCTATGAGCATATCCTTCCTTGGTGTATACTTTATTTGAAGATTATAGTGTTGCAATTGAAGAAGCATCCTTTCCAGACGTGGTGGCGTCTGTTCTAAGGGCTTTGTGAAGATGGCTTCCAGTGGTTTATGATCTGATTGCAAAACTACTGGGAAACCGAAAATGTACTGATGAAACTTCCTTGCAGCAAAAACTATAGCCAGCAACTCCTTCTCGATCTGTGCATAGTTGCATTCTGATGGTGTCAGAGCTTTGGATGCATATGCAACAGGTTGTCCCTCTTGCAAAAGACATGCACCAAGTCCATCTTTGGAAGCATCAGCCTGAAGAAATATTGCTTGCTTTGGATCAAAGAATTTTAGTACTGGTGCTTCCATCTGTGATTTCTTGAGATTACCCAGTGCTGTATCATGTTCAGGACTCCAGAGCCATTGTGCGTCTTTCCTCAACAACTGTCTCAAGGGTGCTGTTATTGCTGCTTTATTGAGAATGTATTGTGCCAGATATTTAATCATGCCCAGTAGGCGCTGCAAAGCCTTCTTATCTTCTGGGTTTGGCATATTGACAATTGCTTTCACTTTGTCATTATCTGGCTGTACTCCCTCTCTTGTCATTATGTGTCCCATATATTTAACTTTTCCGACCTTATATTGTATCTTCTCTTCATTAAATTTAATACTTTTCTGTCTTGCTCTCTGCATCATCTTGTGAAGGATCTCTGCATGCTCCTTTTCACCTATAGCTGCAATAATCATGTCATCTGCTATGATGTGCACACCAGGCATGTCTCCAAATGTTTCGCTGTTCTTCTGTTGGAAGACCTCACTTGCAGATTTGATTCCAAATGGGAGACGTTTGAATCTGTACAGTCCCCATGGGGTGTTGAAAGTGCAGAGCATTGATGACTCTCTATCCAACTTGATTTGCCAATATCCATCCTTTTCATCCAGAATGGTGAATATTTTTTGCTGTGGACTTCATTGGGAGTTGGTATGGAGTAATGTTGCCTTTCGATAGCCTTATTCAACTCACATGGATCTAGACATATTCAGAGTTTGCCATTTTTCTGTTCTGTAATCACCAGACTGCTAACCCATTTTGTCAGTTCTGTTACTGGTATGATAACATTTTGCTGTTCTAGATGACATAGTGTTTCTTTCAGTTTGTCCATAATAGCAAATGGAATTTTCCGACAGCCGTGTATAATTGGCATCACCTCTGGATCAATATGAATGTGATGTTCACCAGGGAATTCACCCAGACCTTAAAATACATCAGGATACGTGCTCACTAACTCTTGTATGGTTGCTAGCGAGTGCACTTGTACCTTGTCAACTCGTTTGACTAGGTTCAATTGTTCACCTGCTTCTCTCCCCAAGATTGATGCAAAAGGCTGTTTAGTGATGAAGAACTTTAATTCTGCTTCTATGCCAGCAGTACTGCATCTCAGGTAGGTATCTGAGGCAACTCAGGCCCCTTCTTCAGTCAAAATGTAATTAACTACATCTTGCCTGAAGAAGCGAACTGAGCTCACTCAAAAGCTTGCATATTGTAATCTTTTTAGTTAGCCAATAAAAGGTGTCATTTTTCTTGATTTCTCACTACATTTATAATGGCTAGCATGGTATAACAGCTTAGTACTACAGACATACAAGACACCGAAATGTACCACTACTACATGGAATTGAAGACCCGGTGGAAGAAACTGGCACACATGGTCAGCGACATCTTCTTCTTAGATTACATCTTGCCTGAAGAAGGGGCCTGAGTTTCCTCGAAAAAAAGGTGTAATTTTCCTTGACTTCTCACTACATTCATAAATGGCTAACACGGTACAACACCCTAGTATTAACCACTTCAACAAAATCATCCACAGAAATTGAGCGAGTCCTGTGAGAGTTATCTGTTGTCTGTAATGGTAATTCACAAGTACCAGGAACTCCTCAAAGTATTATTTCCACCACGCAATGGTAAACTGTGACAGTCATTTTATTTCATGCTTGCTGGAATCACTTATTCATTCTGTTTTGTGATTTTATTTGCCAAAACATCTTTTACACCATATGTGTTGTGACTGTTTAGATCTTTTTATACTCTGTAACACTGGCATATATATTCTGGTCCACAGCTGAATCACAGAATTAACATTAATTCCACCCTGCCAGATAAAAGGTCTCTATTTAGAAGGATATTTGAGGAGTCCTGCAAGTTTGCAAATCCTGTGTAAAGGTGCTTTGCAGACTAAAACTTAAAACCTTGTATCCTGTAATATTTTGTGGAATAATCTAAGAAGTAAAATGGTCCCAGGGTCGATAGCGTTCACCATTTGGTTCTTGTATTTAAAGAGCAAGCTTTCTTTTTGCATATTAGGATTAAGTCTAAGTACTGTAAAGCAGGTGTAGGACACCACTAAAGTTGTATCTTGTTCCGTTTCCCGTTTGTGATGGTAGGGAC
Source organism: Polypterus senegalus (assembly GCF_016835505.1). Taxonomy (NCBI): domain Eukaryota; kingdom Metazoa; phylum Chordata; class Cladistia; order Polypteriformes; family Polypteridae; genus Polypterus; species Polypterus senegalus. Next base: position 276,597,675 of record NC_053154.1, read on the forward strand.
AGCATGTACATTCCTCAGAAAGTTTATGGAACTCTAATTTGCATCTCTGCAGTCTCTATACTTTGCCATCTCTTTGGCTTTCCCAATGTCTAAAATTTGTACCGGAGAAGTTCCTAACCATGTTTGAAATGGTCAGGAGAAGTATTATTACCTAAAATCTTTTAGTATGTCCTTCTGTCATAAAAGTGTGGTTTGGCCTTTGTGGAGGTAGTTGAAGCAGCAGCTGAAAGTGGACTGGGGTATCCTTATTCACCAGCGAAGACAAGGTGATTGTGAGTCTGACCAGTAAATTCACACAGAAGGCTAAGAAGGCAAAGCACTGCACAGTTAAATTGACATAGTCAGTTACAAAAAAGGATGAAATTTTAGAGCATATGTAGTCAAAGCAGAGTTCATTCTCAAGGCTTCTGGGCTTATTCTACTTCCCAATGTGATATCAATCTTCAAATGAAGAGAAAAGAAATAATGTGCCAGGGCCTCCCATGTAAAGTGTATTGGGCACTGCCCACCAGGAGAAATTCAGGGCAAATCAAAAATATAATAGAAAGATTATAAGCTTGGAAATTCACCAATAAGAAGCAAAGACTTTTGGTGAGATTGGAAAGATTTGTTTTCTAAGGGCCTGTTGCTCATGTACTTCAAAGCAGGAAAAGTAGAGTAAAAATGAAATGAACTACAATGAAAATTCTGCTTATATGTTGATGATGAGGATGAAACGTTAAATTGTATTCCATATTTAAAAATACCAAGAATGAACAGTACAACTATTACCCAGACAAAGTGACCATGTGCAAAGAAAAGAACTTACAAAAAGCATTGCACATTTAAAATGAATACCTAAAATCATGAGTGTTTGTTTAGCTTTCGCTCAAAATCACTTGCAAATCAAGAACATAAAGAAATGCATTCCAGCTGTCAAGTTTACAATATATTACTCACTTAATTTTTACACATAAATCATTTGTTTCCAGTTAAGTTTAAACTTTGATTTAAAATCAAGCATTTTTTTCTTCCTAATTTTAAATGTTTTTCAGATTTGGCAGGAGGAAGAGAAATATCCACGCTCTTCCCTAGTGTTTGACAAGTACACCCCCATTTTTCATTAATCCTGATCTTTGTATTGGAGGCATACCTATTTCTTCTCTACCTTGGGCAGGTCATATTATTAAAACAGTGGGTACCATTTAAAGTGATTCCTGGCTTGCAACATTCCCATTGTTGATGTTCAGGTTCATCTTCTTCCTTTTTTACTGTCTCACTCAGATTAGTTGTTAAGTTAATCGGTGTCCCAATATCATCTCCATACCATGAAAAGATTGCAGAACAGTTTACTCGAAAGGTAAAAAAAAAACCACACACAAATGTAAAAGCAAAATCTTTGAACTTGAACTATTTACAATCAATTACGAATCGCTCATTGTTATGACTCTGAGAGATGTCATCAATGGATCAAAAAAAAAAAACTACAATTCCACTTTCATAACCCACCTCATGTACCCAGCTCAGCTATTCCCCTCTCTCTGTCTGACAATCTTAAACCATCCAAAAATCTCTGCCTCTGTTCTCTGCCCCTCTGTTCAGGGTGCTGCCCTTTTTCTTCCATTTACTGTGAAACATATCCCCGACATCATTCTTTGCCCTCTCCACTTGACCCAAAAGTCACTTTTCCTCTGGGCTTCACCCTGGCTGGGATGCTACACTATTATTTCTAAACATAAACACAGTGGTATCCTTGTGTGCTAGTTTGTGCAAGATGTCTGCTGGACCTCTATCTTTGTGTCTTATAGACCTCTACCTTTGTATTCAGTCTGGTAGTGTAATCTTTCTTTTTTACCCCTGACCTAGAGGAAAATAATACTTAAGAACATCTCTGTATCACCTAAAATCCCAAATTATCAGAATTTTCAATTTAAATGTATGCATTGCCTACACCTCGCACCTTGCAAACTTTATACTGTTTGGCAGCAGATCCCATTTGTCACTTTTTTTCCATAAGTGCATGTGGTGCTTTTTGGCTCTGCTCTTTCTAACTTCTTTTCTTCTATTCTCTCTGTGCTAATATTTCCTTTTAGGTCACTTTTTTTTTTTATGTCTATACCTATACCTATACTATACGTCTATACTAATTTTTTTAACTAGTTATCATTCAGCTTTGTTAAAATGCTCCTATTTAATAAAAAATATTTCGGTCTATTATATTTAAAAATGCTTCTTGGTACTGACATTGACTGATGTAGTATTTATAGTGCACGTAGCAACTACTTAACAAAGCCTATTAACTGCACAAAAAATAACTTTATGAGTAACTTTCACTTTTATAAGACATTTAACACAATGCCTCATGAATGAATTCTATTTAAACAAGAACTACTAAGAATTGTGGGGTCTGGGCAATAGTAAGAAAAAGCTTTGTAATTAGATGAAAGGCAGAAATTAGTAAATGATTATTAGTGTAAAAGCCTCAGCCAGAGATATGTCTAAAGTGGTGTTTATGTGAAGACATTGCTTTGTCCAAGAGAAAAACCTCTTATTCTGATACCAATTGTTGTTAATTTATACTTGACATATGTGTTTATAAAGGGTCTTTAACTTGACACAGTCATTTTTTGTGATTTCTACTCCACTGCTTTCTTTAGTAACCTGTGCAATCCAGATCTGCTGCACTATATTATAGTATTGTTCCTGCATATTTTTCTGATATTTCTGCAGTAATAATAAATTGGATTTTAGGGTATAACGGCAATAAATACAACTAAAAAAAATTAAAACTGAAGTCTGGTGTGTGCAGTCAGCAGTTAGTAATCACTTACAAAGACAGCTATAAATAATATAGGTCTGTGAGGGGAATATGGCTTTAAATCAATAAAACCAATAAACCTTTATTTTACATCATGTAAGGTATATGGTAATACGGTGCCTGCAGAATATTCTGATGAATGTACAAGTGGCAAAAGCACCCACAAGACAGATGTGGTTCTTCTTAATCAGAAGATAAAAATTTCACATGTAATGAAACAGAAGTGGACCAGCCCCTATATGCATTAAGGCAGTGTATGGAGTATGTGAAGCAGAGCAATGAGATTCAGTGGTTGCACTGCACTGTACAATGCTGAGATGTCACTTTGAGAATGGTGTGCTCTTCTAATCAATACACAACAGGAAACACTGATTATTTTCAAACAAACATAACCACTGCTTTTCATAAATCACTAAATACTGCTATAAGGTGGGGAGCTAGCATTATACAAAAGGATACATTCAACTATGGTTAACTATAAAACAGAATAAGTTAAGATTCAGGTAAATTAATAAAGACACTTGATTGCTTCTTTTCCCACTTAGCTGTGCAGTTGTTTGCACTACTGCCTCACAAAGCTAGATTCCAATGTTCAATTTCTAGCCAGGGAACTGTCAGTATGGAGACTGCATATTCTCCATACAGTAAGTGTCAGAGGATTTTCCTCTGGGTATTTCCATTTCTTTCCCACATCAATAAAATATCTGCATCTTGGATTAATTAGTTACTATAAACAAACAAGTGTGAATTAATATTTATCTGAGTGTGACTGTGTATTATGAGTAGCTGACTTCCTATTGTGACAACTCTGAATGGAAGTCATCTTCTTCTTCTTCCTTCAGCTGCTCCCATTAGGGGTCACCACAGCGTATCATCTTTTTCCATATCTTCTGTCCTCTGCATCTTGCTCCATTACACCCAACACCTACATGTCCTCTCTCACCACATTCATAAATCTCCTCTTAGAACCTTCTTAGAACTATGGGCTTAATGTTTTCTTTTTTTCTGATTAGTTTTTGTTTATTTGTCAAATCAATGTTTTGTCTGCTCGTGCTTCTGACACTGGTTTGTATTTTCACTCTTATTTACCATCGCCCTTTTATAATACATTAACTGAAATCTGCTGTACTTCAGATAATAACAAAAGTCTGATGGAGCTCTCCATTTTTATTATTTGAATATGAAAGGATGGGTAGGACTACTTGTTGAAAAAGCTAGGTGAGAAAGAATGGTTACTGTCTACAGCAATGTCAGTATATGGGGAAACACAAATAAATTTGAGAATAATGAAAGATTTAAGGTGAGCCTGTTGGTTTTTGTGACAGTCATGGAGGTAATGACCTGAGCATTCCACGAAGGATTACCATTTGGCCTATTGTACATCAATGATGTACTGATGGTAAAAACTTAAATGTATTTGTGGGAGAAAATACTGAAAAGGTAAGTTGTTTGGAAGTAAAAGACCTCAAGGTAAATACAGGAAAAACCAATTACATAGTCTGAGTCAAAGAGTCTGGTGGTATGGAGAATGTGGGTGCAAGACCACGCAGTCTATGTGGTAGAAGTATTTGGGAAAAAATGCAGTTCAGTGCACAGGATGTGAGAAATAGGTACATACTGTAACAAATGTAGTAATGTGAAGAGAATTCTACAGAATTTTTTTTCAGATTGGTATCCAGTGGTAATATAGCAATGTAAATTTACATATTAGCAATGGAGATATTTTGGAGAAATTAGGGAAGTTCTAATACTTAGTAGAAGTGTAAAAAAAATCTCAATACACTTGAGCATTGCAATATTATGTTTTTTGATTCTCAAAAACATAGTATCAATTTTAAATTACTAGTTTACAGAGAAAAATTCAAGTCTCACAATAGTTTATTTTGTGTTGTGTTTAAAACCCCTGAACACAAGACAACAGTGTTGCAATCTATGTTCAGCTAACGTAACTACGTGAACTGAGACAAGAAGTAGCGTAAGTGCTGATGTATTTAGGCTGCAATACTCAGGCACATGCAGATCTGGCATACAACACGGATTGGGCAGTGGCAAACCAAGCTGACTAGTAACGCTACAACTGGTGGCTGAAACAAGAGGACTTAGACCACAGTGTACAGAGCAGAAGTGTGGGCTCATTTTGGCTTTCACAATAAAGAAGGCACTAAGGAGAATAACAAGAGCCATGTCTTCTGCAAAATGTGTAATGCCAAAATCAAATATTTGTGGAACACAGCAAATCTGAGAGCACATTTAGCAAGACACCATTCTAATGTATATGTGTATATTGTATTGTATTGACCCCCTACTTTTGACACCCACTGCACGCCCAACCTACCTGGAAAGGGGTCTCTCTTTGAACTGCCTTTCCCGAGGTTTCTTCCATTTTTCCCTACAAGGTTTTTATTGGGAGTTTTTCCTTGTCTTCTCAGAGAGTCAAGGCTGGGGGGCTGTCAAAAGGCAGGGCCTGTTAAAGCCCATTGCGGCACTTCCTGTGTGATTTTGGGCTATACAAAAATAAACTGTATTGTGTATTGTATTGTAATGTACAGCTAAAGGAACAGCAGATGTCAAACATTAAACGATTGGATCCCTCTCAACTCACTATGGAACAATTCCACACAATTTTACCGAGTTATCACTGACCTCAATTTGTGTAAACAAAATAACTCAGTCAATATTCTATTTCATTTGCAATGATATGCCAATGAATTGTACATAACAATAGCAGCACATCACATAACGGATGAGTGCAAGATGGACTGGTATGTGCTACAAACAAGGGTGATGCATGACAGACACACAGGAGAGGCCGTTGACTATGGCAAATGAATGAATGAATGAACGAATGAATGAAGAGGGAGGTCGTTCATGAATGGCGACTGGGAGCGAAAGAGACCATCATTGTAATAGACAATGCATCCAATATGAACGTTGTGGCTGGACTTACGTACATGACACACATACAATGTTTTGCACACAGCTTGAATCTTGCCTCACAAAAAGCACTGAAATTGGCAGTGGCAGAATGACTACTCAGCAGGATCACACATGTTATAACCTTTCTAAGACACAGCACAAAAGCCTGCCACCAGCTAAAACACAAACAAGATCTACGCCAGCTACTAAAACACAGGTTAATCACAGACATTGTCACAAGGTGGAACAGCTCTCATGACATGAATGGAAGATTTTTAGAACAACAACCAGCCATCTATGCAGCACTCCTTTCAACAAAGGTCAGAAAGAGTGAAAAAGATATCTTCACATTGAGCAGGGCTGACATCACATGTGCTGAGGGAGTACTCAAAGCACTCAAGCCAATGAAGGATGCCACCTTGATAATGTCAGAGGAGAGTAGGCCCACTCTGTCCATCGTGGCACCACTTTATGCCAAGCTTGTCATGAGCACCGAGGAAAGACTGGGTGACACACAGATAATGAAGGACAAGATCTAGGAAAAGAGATATGTCAATGAGAGGGAGACACCGGGCATGGCATCAGCTCTTGATCCTAGGTTTAAGCATCTATCTTTTTCTCTCTGAAGCAGAGATTAATAATACCTACAGGAAAATGACTGATTCTCTGGTGGTTGCCACAAAAAAGCAACATAGTGTAAGTAAACAAATTAATAAATTAGGTTATTTGTTTTTGTTACATAAAATACAATTTAGTTTTAATAGTTGGACTTAGAAATAGAAAGTAGAAATGTGCACTAGGATGATTATGGGTTCAGATTATGTGTTGTGTTAGTAAATTTACTGTACAATTAGCCCTGTTTTTTCATATAATTTATTAATCCATCAGGATAAATTGTCTTTTGTCATGACCTTTACTAGTTTGATTTGACGCTTTGATGTTTTTCAGCAGCAAGAAGAGATAGACAGTCTGAAAGAGAAGATTGACCAGTCACAGGAGGTTGATCACCCACCTTACAACAAGGATGGCTCTTTCTCCATGCCCCAGCTACCCATGAAACGACCAAGGAGCTCATGTGCACAGGCTGACTTGCTTGGAGCTATTTTTGCCCCTGCTAAAGGTAATGCTGCACCAAAATCTGCACATGATGCTGCTGCAGCTGAGATCAAGAGGTTTAGAGAAGAAACCCCTTTGCCACTCCAAGAAAATCCTCTCAGTTGGTGGAAGGAACATGAGCATGAGTACCCTTTGTTACCCAGAGTAGCAAAGTGTTTCCTGTGCATACAGAGAGAGTTTAGTCCACAACAGGAGACACCGTTACTGCACAGAGAAGTGTTCTGAAAGCTGGGCATGTTGACTAGTTCATCTTCCTCCACAAAAACCTTGACATTAAAAAATAAGCACTGACATACATACAAACTATAAGAATATACAATCCAAGTTAAGGATCTGAGAATGTTCACCATCAATATATAAGTGTTTGCTTACATTTTTTTAAATTATTTTCTTTAGGAATAAAGCAAACACTTTTAATATTCACTAATATAGGCAGATGTCATTTTCTTTTTTAAGATTGCAGAAAGTAGTGTTATGATGTTGTTACAGGAACTTGGGATTGAAAAATTAAAAACTGGCCTACATACTACAATAGAATGTGAACCTTTAAAGTGGAATTTAATATATATATATATATATATATATATCTGTGTGTACATATGTACACTGTCTGTTTATGACTTTTTAATTTTCTTAATTTGTTTACATAAAGAATCCTGTAAGAATTTTTATGTTTTACTGATATACTGCAGACAAATGTTAATTCCTTTGTTCAGATTACAGTGCTATGATGTTATGCATTTTCTTATAAACTGTTTGAAAAATACTGTGGCATACTGTGACCCTTTGAAGCAGAATCTAAAAATACAAGCACTTTTATTTTATTTTTTAGTGATATAGGAACAACTTAATTCCTTTGATCAGATTGCACAAAAGATATTGCTATGATGTCTGAGGTTACAGGGACTGTGATATATGCAGTTGCAGATCCCACTGTTCTGACTGCATAAAAAAGTAAACTTTTTTTACTCACATTTTATGCATATGGTGGTGTGGTGTGTTCTTTATACTATGACAGTTTTGCTAAAATTATATTAAAAAAAATTGCAATATATCGCCTTGCTTACAGTATCACAATATATCACAACATATTGAATCATAAAACCTGTATTATGATATGTGTCACATTTCAAAAGTCTTGCCTATACAAAGCCCTAATACTTAGGTGACCTGCTAAGTGCAGATGGAAGTATGTGCACTGAACATGCATTTGTGATAGTCAGGATGAGAAGCATACAAAAAGATTTCCAGAGCTGTTCTCAATTCTGACTTCTAAAGGTGAATCTCTGTCATTGAAGAGAAAAATTAATTAAAGCTGTGTGAGTTCCAGTTTGCTGTGTGGGAGTGAAACTTAATAATATAATTATTATTATTTACATGGCTAATGAAGGCAGAACATGAAGCAAAGCTGAGAAGAACACAGATTGATTTGATATGGAGGTGATTTACCATATATATTGTGCTGAGGAGAAACAGACAAGGTGATTTTGGATATGTGGAGCAAAAGCAGGGTAGTATTGGGGAAGTAAGTGTACCAAGATGGAGATGGATGGGATAAAGCCCAGATGAAGGATTAAAACAATGTGGTTGGAGGTGGTTTTACATGATATGAAAACAATAGTTCTCCCAGTGAAGGTCCATGATTGCAAGGAGTGAAGAAAAAAGATTTTGTGGCAACTGGCTAACCTGGTTAAATCTGGAAAATGGTCATTAAGCGTATGAGAAGATTTTAAATATCTAAAATTAAACATGTACTTTTTCATCTAAGTTTATATTTTGGAGTCGTTAGTAATTTTTAGTGAATTCAATTTGTTTGCTTAGGCAAGAAAAATCAAAGACAGTGCAAACTTACTAGTAGACAGTGCAAACGTAGCTTGTTTATCTGACAATAAATTATTGCCAGCCAATTTGAGATCTGACAATTACAAAGTACAGGCTTTTTTCACTCCACAAGTTTTTCATCTATTTGTGTTTTAACAGCCAGGCTGCCAATATTCATTATATCCACAAGGAGGAGTAAAGAGTCATAACTGAAATGATGCTTTTACTTGTAAAATATGCTTTGCCCTTTGGGAATGTGAAATGCAAGTATGCAAAATAGAATATGCCCTAGAAAGCTCCAAAATGAGTGAAAAAGCACGTCCCATCTACTTACCTTCCCATATGAACTTTCATGTTACCCAAACCTCATAAAACACTAAATGATATGTGTAAAGCACCAACCCTCCACCCCCACTTATTTTTATGAGACCTTGTATGACTAGTTTTACAGAATTGGATTCTAAAGTTCAAAAGCAGCCAATAAAAGCCATTTTGACTTTGTAAGGACATGCATTGTATTATAACTTATAAAAGCATTAGTCAGTCTTGGATATTCACTGTCAACAAGGTAACGCAATGTGCAGCAAATATGATGAATAGTCAGCACTTCACTATGATTTATGCTTTAAATGATTACACCAACATATTCAATACTGTGCAAAAGATTTTGACTACCCAAAATAATTTTAAAGCTAGGTATCCATTCAACAAATTTTTACTTGCACGTGAAAATACAATATAACATTACACTGAACACTAGTATAATAAAATATAACAAGAATTTGTATTTACCAAAAATGTTTGGCATCTTGTGAGATGGATACGATAATACAGGTATAGCTTATAAGTATCTACTTGAGGTACCCCACATATTCCATGAATGTAGTAAATTTCACAAATAGCACAACTTGTTCAAATTTATGAGGCAGTGATTAATTTATAAGGCAGTATAACAAATGAATATATTGCATGGTAACTACAAATACTGGGGTGCCTTGAGAAATTTATAAATGGAAAAACTAACACAAATCGACATTACATCATAGTTTTATACCAACAAATGTAGTTAGTGAACACACATATACCTGGATTGTTAAGATGTGTTTAAACTTTAATAAAGAAATTTAAAGACTCTGGCAAGCTGAAGACAGAAAGTCATCCAATATCCTACTCTCAGTTTGTGAAAGGCGATTTTATTACTTCATTAGTGCAAATAAAAATAATTATGCATTTAACAAAATTATCATACACTTGCTTGACTTGGATTCAAGTTAGTTACATTAATATATTGTAAGGTTTCTAAACTCGTTTGGGACTCCCCCCAACAGGACGACACACAGAACAGTGTCCTAAGGGGCAACTGCCACGTCTATGGAAGACAGTTTATCAGTTGCCAGGGAAACAGCCGGCTTCCAAGGCGGAAACAGCCGGCTTCCAAGGCGGAAGCAGCTCGCAGCTAAAGCAGATCCGAGTCGATCACGGTCACGGTATAAGAGCTTGCCGTCGATGGGTGATGCAAGGAACACTATAAATGCAGGGAACAGGATTAATTGGCCAGTAACCTGGCCACGACCCTGTCTGACTGCTATGTCTCTGTTTAGGAGAATGGTAGATCTCGCTGCAATAAATAACCATGCTGTTCCAGTTTCAAGCTGAATAAAGTTGGTTTTGCTAAAGTACTGAGACTGGGCCTCGTGTTTTGGGGTGCAAGACAGGGACTCACATGTCACAATATACTTGGCACCAAGACAGATTTTTTAATTATCCCGCTAAGGAAAATTTAGAACATTAACACAGAAGAGGCTGACTCCAACCTATGAATGAGATACTCCTCACAGCTTCCTTCAGTTGACAGCTTACAGGACTTGTAGTCCTTTTAGCTTTCTCTTATGTGATGCTGAAATTACCTTATAGACTACACTGTACATGGAAAGGCTTGTTGTCCTTTGCTGCAATTCTAATGTTGATAAAATGTCAAGGATGCATGTTTAATAGTTTATGTTTCAGGTTTCTTTTCTTGACTTTACTTCATAGCCTCTGTACAAAAGGAATAAACTAAACCTTTGCAGAATGCAACAGGCATACAACCACTCTTTAGGTAATAATAACCAAGAGATGCATGGGCAGCACTGTGCAACCTGAAATAACCAAGGAGGCACAAACTGATATAAAATGACACCTCTACTAACAAAATAGACATCATGGGGTATATACAAAATGGAAAACACCAAGTACAGACAATTATGAAACAAAACGATACTACCCCTCTGGGAATTCCTAAACTGATACTTAACCCCAATCTATCTTGTGGATTGATTCACCAACTTCCCCATCACAAAAGTTCTGCAAAAACCATCCTTTAATCTCCTGCCTCTCCATCTAACCCTCTTTCTCTTCTATCTGCTACTTTGCTACACTCTCCTTCCAGCTCTGTTGGTAAAGTGGATTTAAACTCCATCCTGGGGTCACTACCAAACAAGATCCAGAATCACTTTCTGGGTTTTGAAATGGCCCTATAATTGTTCCAAGGACAAGGGATTAGTACTCTGTCTGGGAGCTTTTGAAATCGATGCACCATAAAGACGGTTATTTTTAAGGGGGCTAAACCTCTAAATCAACTTATCTGTTTCCTGCTCCACTGGAGAAATGAAACAGTCTTGTATATTCCCTTCTATGACTGTGCCCGCTCTCACAGACAGGATTGCGTTGCTCCCTGTGGCATACTCACCCTGGTCTCACTCTCTTTTTAAAGAAAGGCTAAGGTGCTCCATTCACTTGATCACCATTCAGCTAGGGTGCTGGGGTAACACTACAGGCTTCCACAGGGGCTGCAACTCTCTCACTCCTGTGCTCTTGCTGGTACCTCAGCATATTGTAATTCCAGAACAAACTGACAATAACTGGCATGTGCAGAGGTGATTCTTCTGCTATGGTTCCTCTAGAATGCCACCCTTCAAGGGGCATCCTCTCTCTCTCTCTCTCTCTCTCTCTATATATATATATATATATATATATATATATATATATATATATATATATATATATATATATATAAACATCCCCCTTTTTTCTCTTCTTCTCTTCTCTGTCTTTCAAACAAAGAACCTCTTTAAGAGACAACCTGCCACGCCTGAATTACTTCCTTAGCTCCAGGACCCACAGCACTTCTATGTGACTATTACTATGGCCTTGACAATACTTAGCTATTGCCCCTTATTGGTTCTACTAGTATTCTGACTCAATGTAAGCACAAATTTTACCTGTTTCCCTTAATTGCAACATAAATGATAATAAAAAGGCAAGCAGCAGCCACTGTTAATGCTGCTAAAGAAAGAAAAAGAATTTCTATGTTCTTAAGTGGCATGTGACTTCTTTCCATGCTATTCAGTTATTTCATTTGTTTTTTTTTGTTTTCTATCCACATTTTATTTTACTTGTTATTCAAATTTGCTGCCTTCTATTGGATTAATTGGTGACCTTGAGTTTTTTAAGGGTGTTCCATAAGTAAATTCCAGTTATTTTGTTTTGAATTTTATTGAAATCACACAACATTCCATACAAACAGATCAATTTTACAAGAATAGGATTGAAAACAAATCAACCCCCACCCCTGAGAAAGCGATCATAGGCAGCAGAATAAAACTTAAATGTAGTAAAAATAAGTAAATAGCTGAATTAATAAGTGAATATAGATAAATGGAGAAGAAAAAGAAAAGAAAAAGAAAATGGGGAGAGAATCTGCGTCCTTGATGCTTCAAAAGCTTATTCTAGAATGTTATTGATTGGATCCTGCCAGGTTTTGAAAAATTTCTGCACACATCCTCTATGTGAGAATTTTTTTTTTACAATTTCAAATAATATATAACATTAGTTACCCACTAACCTAAAAGGGAAGAGTTAGGATTCTTCCAGTTTAGCAAGAAAAGTCTACATACCAATAGTATTGTAAAGGCAATCACAGTTTCTTTGTCCTTCTCTACTTTAAGCCCATCTGGGAGTACACCAAACACAGATGTTAATGGGTTAGGTGGGATTGTGACACCAAGGCTGTCTGAAAGGCACTTAAAAATTTTTGTCCTGAATGATGTTAATTTGGTGCAGGCCCAAAACATGTGACCCAGTGAGGCTGGAACTTAATTGCAGCGTTTGCAGGTTGGATACTGCCCTGGAAACATTTTGTAAAATTTTAAGAGACAGATGTGCTCGATATATAATTTTGAGTTGAATAATTGTATGCTTTGTGCATATGGAGCTCGAGTGAATTCTCTGCATTGCTACCTTCCACTCTTTTTCTGAGATGTTGAGTGAGAGATCCTTTTCCCACTTACCTCTTGGATCTTTGAAAGGGAGGGACTGTAAAGATAGATAGATAGATAGATAGATAGATAGATAGATAGATAGATAGATAGATAGATAGATAGATAGATAGATAGATAGATACTTTATTAATCCCAAGGGGAAATTCACAATTCTGTAAAATGGTTTTATATTTTGCAGAGATGCTGTCTAAGTCCTTGAAACTGATCACTATTTTTCCAGCATAGAGGGAGGTGGGAGGTGAGTAAAATTGGGCAGGTTCTGTTTAACAAAGTTTCTAATTTGAAGATAGTGAAAGAAATATGTTGCTGGAATGTTAAATTTAGAATGTAATTGTTCGTAGGATGCAAAGACGCCTATGTACAGATCTCTAAGTGATTTAATCCCAAATGTTTTCCAGGCATTAAAGTGTTTGCGAGGGTTGAAAAAGGTGGTTCTCATGCAGAGGTGCCACCAATAAATGATTCTCTATCTTAAAATGCTTCCTACATTGGTTCCATATTCTGAGTGAGTGAAGCACTATTGGGTTGTTAGGATATTGGCGATAACTTGCTTTTATTGGGGCGCAAAGCAAGGAATATAAAGTAGTACTGCAGGATTTTATTTCTATTGCAGACCAGGCCTGTATCTGTTCATCTATTTGTGTCCATGTCCAGGTTTTTATAGTTTGTGTATTTGCTGCCCAGTAGTAAAATTGAAAGTTAGGTAGAGCCATGCCATCTTCTGCATCTGGCCTTTGTGGGGTCGCTCTTTGGATGTGTGGATGCTTTGAATTCCAAATAAATGTGGCAATAGTTGAATCTAATTTCTTAAAAAATGATTTTTTGATGTATATTGGGATGTTCTGATATAAAAAGAGAAGCTTTGGGATGATATCTATCTTAATAATGTTAATTCTTCCAGCTAAAGTGAGGTGGAGGATTGACCATCTATGCAAGTCTTGCTTAATTTTTTCCATACAGACGGCAAGATTTTTTTGATAAAGAGCTTTATGTTTACTTGTGATGTTTTCCCCTAGATATTTAAACTGATACTGCAATAATAAAAGGGAAGGTGTCCAATCTAATATTGTGTGCTTGAGAATTCACTGGAAAGAGCACACTTTTAGTCAAATAAATTCTGAGATCAGAAATCTTTTGAAATTCTGTTAGTGCTGTTAGGACTGCAGGCACAGTATCTTGTGGGTGTGATATATACAGTACCATATCATCTGCATATAGAGAAATTTTCTGTTCAAGTCCTTCGCTGATAATCCCCTTTATCTCATACACATTTCGACAGTGAACTGCCAGTGGCTCAATGGCGATTGTGAAAAGCAGTGGTGGCAAGGGGCATCCTTGTCTGGTACCACGTTCTAGTTTAAAGTAGTCTGAATTAATGATGTTAATACAAGCTGAAGCTTCTGGATTGGTATACAGTAGTTTGATCCATGCACAAATGTTCGGGTCAAACCCAAATTTCTCCAATGTAGTGAAAAGGAAGTTCCATTCAATCATACCAAATGCTTTTTCTGCATCCAAGGATAATAAAATCTCTGGGATGTTTGACTTTGCAGGTGAATATATTAAATTAAACAGGTGTCGAAGATTGGACACTAAGTGTCTGCCTTTAATAAATCCAATTTTATCTTGTGATATTACTGAAGGCAGCACTTTCTCCATCCTTCTAGCTAGGACTTTGGAGATTATCTTAACATCATTATTCAGAAGTGAAATCCGTCTGTATGATGCACATTGTAATACATCCTTATTTTGTTTAGGAAAGATGGTGATTAATGATTGGTGAAAAGTTTGAGGTAGAATTTTATTGTCTCTAGCTTCTGTGAATGTTGTTAACACTAGAACTGCCAGAGCCTACGAGAAAACTCGTAAATCTGGCCCACCTTAAATCCTTTCTCACCTCTCAGTCAGCGTTTTTTGTTCTGTAAACGTGTCGATAAGCAGCAAGCTATCCCATCCCCCTGCCACCACCACAGTTCAATTCGCAAAGAAGTTTCTCAGTACTCAGTGTTTATCTTCGAGTGAAGTGCTGGAGCTTTATAGGGTAAACAAGTAGCCTACATCATCATTTGGTAAACATACATTTCATGTGTGTTCAGTGTCAACAACAACCTATGTAAAAACCTCATTAACACAGAAACATTTTTCTTGTTTTTAATAATTGATAAAATGTAGACATGAAATGTACAATGTGTGAAGCCTGAAATACAAATCCATCCGGATCTAATGCCGTTTTCAGATAAAGACATGGTATAACAAACAAACTTGTTTTGTTATACCCCCTCTTTATTTGAAAACCGTGTCAAACACGACTGGGAAAACTGTGGACGTGGACGTAGATGTGAGTGGTGTGCGTGACTGAGAATGACTGTGGATGTGAATTTTTTTTATTCAATTTTATTCTTGAGTGTTCCTGCTCACGCTGAATTAGTATGCATCTGATCCATGATATCAAAGCTGCACTGACAAAAAGAGAGAGACTTAGGTATGTACAACATTTGGAATAATTCATTTTATGACATGTATTGTACATTTCGGAAAACGTTGTTGCACTAATGCAACATTATATTCATTTGCATACCTTCATGCATTGTAGTCAGTGACCGCGTTTGTTTTGTTTTTTTTCCAATCTTGGCCAGTGTTGTATGTTGCTGCATGGTGGTGTTTCTATTGAACTCCAGGAGATGCAGAGGGCAGAACAGTACGGAGAGGTCAGTTCCGTGCTATATACAATCATCAGATTCAAATGTTAACAATTCCCACACACACCAAAGGACCATCTTTACGACATGTATATAAGGTGTGAAGCCTGAAATCCAAATATCAAATAAACACTTTCACAAAAGGTACATGTATAACAAAACAAGTGCGCTTTTATTCAAGAATATAACTGAAGAAAAAAGAAAACAGGTTACGGTAGGTGGTTGATACGACAGCTTGCGTAGTGCAATGCTAGGAACTGCTAACTCCCAATCAAGAGCTTCTGGGTTCAATCATGGCAGCTTCTCAAGTTTACCGTTTTGAGTAGAGAGCTGCTCTTATTGTTAATATTACACAATAAAAACATACATTTGATTTGTGTTTGTAACAGACGCTATAAATATATAGTGCTTGTCAAAGTTAGAGTTTTTTTTTTTATTCAGCTTTATGCTCTCAGTCGCGTTCACGCTCGCCCCGATCTGACACTGCTCTTTTCAGATAAAGATGTGCTATAACAGAGGTGAACTAAGATTGGAGAAAGTTTCTTTGAAGGACAGGTGATTGGCAGGATGACGCCGGACCTCATCCTGTATCCAAACAGTATCCACTACTGTGTCTCAGTTATCTAACTGCAATTCCAGTTATCCAAGTTACACAAAGTCTAACTGAATACAATGTCAGATTTTTTGCAAAGTCATGTGTAAGATTAATCCATTACAGCAACTGACATAAAGAAATAACATTTCAACATGTATTCATCAATACACTAACACATGTACATAGATTTTTCAATATATATAAAGGTAGCATTTGAGCAATGCAGACTGCATTTTTTACTACTTATACTGTTGACTAATTATGAAGGGAAACCACACTTAAAAAAAAGCTAATATGGAAATTGTTAGAGCACACAAATTAAAAAAAGATCCTCCTGTCTGATTTAAAATTAGTATAATGTAGGTACTTTAAGGCAGAGACTATATCCATTATGTCTCATCTTGTAAACTTTATACATTATAAAACAAACTTTTAGCATATGTTATAAATCCCATTAAGTAAATACTGAAACTCTGAAAATATTTGGATATATATCATCCAATTATGTGACTTATTCTATTTGCTATGCTATACTTGAATTCTTTTGAATTATTTTTTACAAATTGTATTACATCCAACGGGTGAAAATTTGGGCGATAGCAGAAAAGATCAGGCAGGTATACTGACAACCAACACTCCAGCAGACTATACTCACAAGTTTTTGATATCTGTGGCTCCACGGAAAGCTTTCCTGGGAATGGCCTGAATGAAGTTCTCACTCAAGTCTCTACAGAGAAAAAAGATTACATCATTATGATCTCAATAATTCATTCTCCTTACATTCATCTATAATTCATGGAAACAGAGTAGTTTTCCTGATGTGTTTGCATAGAAAGGAATGGTGGCTGCCTAATTATTATTCAAATGTAGTATTTTATGATGCTACAGTTATGACAGCACAAACTGTATTTTCAGGCTGCCACTAGTAAACATTTCACTTTTCAAATTCCTGCACTTGTCTTCCATGAAATTCAGTGGATATTCTTTCCCCTTACTGTGGAACCAAAAAAATAAGCTACATAAATGAAAATATTTGCTTTGTTTAGCCAAGGTCAAAACATGCTTGTAAAAACATATGTCATTTTTTGTATATGGCAAAATACATGGTTTAAGTTAATGAAGGGCTACAACAGCAAGCATCTGGAAAAGAAAAAAGAGTAAACTTTATTTCTAAAATTAGAAACTTTTGTGTCTCTTACTATCTTTTCAGAACGGCAATAACCATACCCTTAAAGCAATACCCTTAAGCATAAAAATGTGATGTGAAGAGCAGTCTGCAGGCATAAAGTGTAACCTTTGCTGTGTTTGTTTTGTTGCTTTACTTTTTGAACTTTCATATATACAGTATTTCTTTCTTTCTTTTTCTAGTTCTTTTCTCTTTTCATTTTTGCTTTCCTAGTTTTATGAAATCATTTGTTATGTATCATATGTTATGTAGCTTGATTGTATGTAAGGGTAATTTCTTCAAATAAAATAAAACAATTAATAAAAAGAAAGTTTGTAAAATTGAGGCAGAATACTAATGTAGTATGTAATAATTTAGTTATCAGCAATAGAGCTGATTTAGAGAAAGAGTTCTGTGACTTAAAGTAGGTGACATGTCAAGTGCAAATGGAGGTGCAGGCAGAGCAGTGGTAGTAGGAGCGAGAAAGACACAAAAGTTGTTCACCATTCTGATTTCTAAAGAAGTGTCTCTAGCATTAAAGGGAAGCCATTTATGAAACCTATGTGAGTAATATGCTTTGTGGAAATGAGACAAGGTGGTGATGGTAGAACATGAAGCAAACCTGGAAAGAAATGAAAATGAAAATTATCATGTAGATGTGGGGAGTGAGGGGGAGATGAGCCTTGAGTTAAAAAAAAGATGATTGCCTGAGGAAACACAGGCTAAGATGGTTTCGACATGTAGAGTGAAAAGTACAGGAAGAATGGGTGAAGATTGAGATGAATGGGATGAGGCCAAAGAAACACCGAAAAAGATGTGGCTGGAGGGGGTGTCCAATGGTATGAAAAGTACAGGTCTTATAGGCAACCCCAAAAATGGCTTTTAAATCTACTCAACACAAAACATATCCTAGTCTCCCCTTTGCAACACTTGAAAACAATTATTTTATTTTACAATTCATGCATTCTTTGCTTAGGCCTTACATGTCTTTGTTTAAGCCTAATGTTACATTTTGTAACTTATCTTGAAACATCAGTAGTTTATGCTTCTTGCTTTTGTAGAGTAAAATGTTGAAAGGCTTGTGAAAGAAGGACTGATGGCATCAAAATGTACTTTTTTGTGCACAGTTTCTGTTTGGTTGAATCCTAAAAGTCTTCTTTTGTCCATATATGCGGTTTCTGAGATTAGATTTATGTTGGAGATCTCTCAGATGCTGCAAATTACATTGCAGTCTAGGTACTATATTTCAAAATTAATGCTTGTTTGCCATTCCTTAGAATTATAAGGTCACAGAGGACATTTAGGCATACTTATCATAATCATAAACTTTGTTTTCACATTTTAAGAAACAAATCCAAATCTTCTTAAAGAACTTGCTCATTATTTGAATTAATACTTGAAATTCCAATGACATTATTGTGTTTTTAGATTTGCTCACTGTCAGAAAAATCATCATTAAATTAACTTATACAGTAGTTGTATATGATAATGTAATAAAATGTGTAAATGGATTTCAATGGTCTTATTTTCCAGACGTATGCTGCTTTTAAACAAAACATGCCTCTTTTATTCGCATAGTCATAAACTGTGAATATTAGTGTGTTTCAATATTGTTAATATACAGTATAGAACTTTAATGATATTCTCTGTTTGTTTAGCAGAACAAGTGTTTTCTTATATGGAAAAAAATGATTTGCTAAGCATATGTGATCCCTGCTGAAATGTTACTGACACAATACAATATTAGAATCTTTTAAACTGCACATTTGCAAACATGTACAAACAGAAATCCTGTTTATAGGGTTCCAGAGGTGGCACCTCATTTCAACGCTGCATGGCAGCTGTCTGTTTAAAGATTTTCAAATAATATTTAGTAAGATGAGTAAAAAGAAAAGTTCAGCTCTGTGAGGAATAGGGAATAATAGTTTAATAGTATCTGTAAAAATGAGCCCGAAAGAATGTTCTTCTTTCTCTCAGAATGAATACAAAAACCTACCCACAATGCGGTTAGAAAATGATGCTCAGGGGTTTAAACAATTAGAAGTACCAAGGAAGAACTCAGCATTGAATTGGTGAATCAAAAAGAATTTACTAGAATACACTTAAAAACCTTCACTTTTCTGCATTTTTCTTTGCATCTTAATGAAATACTGTTTTAAGTAATTCAATGTAAAAGTCTTGTTAAATAATTATAGTCAAGTTTATTGTCATATGTGCATAGTACAATTAAATTCGTAGATGAGACAAAAACGGGATACCAAAAAAGTATTATTAGCCTAGAAATTATATATATTGACAATTGCCTTGTACTGTTTGAAGAAGGGAAGAATAAGAAAAGGCGGCTGTATGGGATGGCTGTGGTCTTTAATTATACTAATTGATTTTCTGAAACAGAAAGTGATGTATTTGTCCTGGAGAAAAGGCCTCTGGGTGCCAATAATTTTCTGTGGCCCCTTTGCAGTGCTTTATAATCTTGCTAACAACTAACAATGCTACACTGTTAACCATTTGTGTTTGCATATGCAGAATATACATTACTTTTCGTAGTAGTATTCACCTATTTCATTGTAAGTATGCTCTTGAATAAGCACAGTCACAGGGTATGTAAAATAAGTTGTTAAGGTAAAATAACAATGAGATGAAAAATCTCATCCCAGCTCTTCTCTTAGAATAGAAGTACTGAGACAAAATAAGAGTGAAGTCTCCCGGGAGAAAATGATCAGATCAGAGACTCAATTTTTAAGATAAGCATAGATTCTGGGTAGGATAGGTTAACACACTGGAAATGTATTGTAGGGAATCAGGGGATGTTAGACGGCAGTACACCTTGTTAGGTATGTTCCCCCAACGTATAACATGCTGAGGAATCAGAGCAGAAGAGACACTCACATCCTGGTCGAAATGGGCAATATCCCCAGAACACTAGAGGGTGGACAAACCACAAAAAAACAGGTGTGACTAACTATCCATTGGATAGAAACAGAGGCCATGGAGGGTTGGCAGTGCCTGGCAAGGAGCACAGGGCAGCACAGCTATTTATAGCTGGGATACTTAGGCCACGTTGCTCCAGTAAGATCATGATGTATCATGAGTGCTGGGATGAGTTTGATCCCTGTTTTTCATAGCCAAATAGAAGTGACCCAAGAAGTGATTCAAACAGGTGAATAGTTGTAATCTGGTGAATGGATTTAAAATACTCATCTCAGAGTCCCATTTCAGTCAGTTGGAGATTCTGTTGTGAAACCTTACTGTGGGAGAAAGATGGTACATGGTGATTTTGTACTTAGTAGGTGGGCAAATGGAAAATTAACCACAACTAGTAGACAAGGGCAACTACTCATTTAGGATAAGGAAACAGTTTATTTTGACTTTGTTCTTTCCTGTAATACTTTAGGTCCAGCTTTTGTTTAAAAGATATACCACACATTAGCTTAGTTTTTTTATTGTACTGTATCATACAATTGTTTCTGTAGTTACTTGACAGAGTTCTCGGTCTCCGTTGATTAGTGCCAACTTCTTCAAACATTGGTATGCCTTCTAAAGAGATTTTTTTAATATTATTTTTAAGTTTGACTCTTGTTCAGATGTTAACACAAGGGTCATTGAAGAAAATTTTTGAGCCCAGAAAGAACATGTGAGCAAAGTCTGCATCCCCTGTCTGTTTTAATTAGTGCCAGCTTTTGTTCAGTCAGTGAAGAATGAGCTCATTGCTTCCCAATGAAATATGTTTAATCCTCTGGTCTCTCCAGGGACCTCTTGAGGGAATAAGACCATTAAGACTCCAATCTCTGCAAAGTAGTAAGGCCTTAAAATTTTAAAATTAGGTATCAACAAATGAAAGAAAGAAATGTAATATAATTAAAAAATGTTGCTAGTATGGTTGCCTGATAGTTATAAAAATCTCAAAGTATTGCTTAAAAGGAATATGATCATTTAATACTCCAAAAATGTAAGGAATAACTGAATTGTGCAGTACTTTATGTTAACATATTAACTATACTGTATATTAATTATTTACTTTATTTGTTATAAATTGGGGTTTTGAAGTTTGAGCTTCTATTTATGTTCATGTAGCAATTCATTTTCAATGTTATAGTGGTAATTATTATATAATGCACTTGGCTCATAAGATAAGTGCTGTTTATTAACCCCTTATGCACTGAGGATTTTTTTTTTGCATTATTGCACCTAAATTACATACCCAAAAATAGACAGCTATTACTTTCTGTAATAAGGGAGCTGCAAATGGATGAAGAGTACTGAGTACAACACTTCGATTTTTAAAAGAAAGTATTTATACGATTAAAAACCTTTGTTCGTGCTAATATCAACTAAATAAAAAAACAAAAAAAGAATTTGGTACTTCAGGGATTTCTTTCCAAAAAACTGGATTTTACAGTACATAACCAAGACATTTTAAGATGCACAACCTTGGGATCAATTTTCTTTTGTGACCCAATCTGCCAGCTTTCACTGTGCCAAGTTTACATACCATATCATTGAAAGGTTATACCGTTTAGCACATGATGTCCCCATTTTTGGAAACAATGTGTCCCTTTTCAGAAACATTAAGACTCTGGTACTTAAACTAACTCTGACAACAAGTACTGCAGTTGCAGTTATACATACATATAAACACAAACACTTTATATCACTCTGACGAAAAAAGGAAACAACTATGTATATAATTAAGTACTCATCCAAAGTACTCATCCATACTTTTACTTTCAAAATTATTTTTCATGCCCATCCTTGAAAGAATTACTGTTTACCACAAGACATTGATACCTTACATTCTGTACAATAGATAGGGGTTTTTGTGCTATCATTCACACATCTTCTCCTGTCTTCTGTTGCAGATGCCCCACAAAAGTTTATTCATTTACTTTTTGTTGTTGTTCCAATTTTACTTGCATTTCACATATGGAATAAACTAAGTACACATATATTTTCATACCATCTTCTTCTAGGGCTAGGCCTTTACTGATGGCTCTGGGCAGGAAACAAGTTTCCCTTCAAGCTCACTGAAAGCCCAGTCACTGATCAATTTTATTTCCCTTTTCTGACTGTGTTATTTTCTCCCTCTCTTTGGGGGTGTGGGGGTGGGGACTAGATATGGTGGCACTGTATGATTACAAATGGTAAAAAAAATACTGCACAGCGCCATCACTTTGATGGTGGGGATCCTACCATGAACAAGTCACTAGCTGAAGCAGTTTTTGTCCCTCATATGTTTGTGACATAGTGTAACAAGCAGCATGATTAAGTGACATTCAGACTGCGGTAGGGGGGATTCCTCATGTGAAACTTCGGGAGGCACAAGTAAAGCATAACAATTGCTCATCGGTATGCAAAAAATGCTGCCAGTGTACTCTAAGTTGAAACTGAAAGAGCACTGCTCAGAAAACTAACACCGGAAGAACATCCAGCACGCAGCCTCCAGCCATGGAAATTGAACCAATGACACTTGAACTGTAAAACTGTACACAGCGACGCTTCAAAGTCAAACTAAGAAATACTTACAAATGAAGCATAGACTTGAGTCCTTCATCAAACACGTTGTTCTCAGTAAAGTCAAAACTTTGTTCAGAATCTCACTCAAGCTTTGTGCATAACAATGTGTAACAATAAGTAAAGATGAGCTGTGCATACTCAATATATTTGCTGCCACATACACACAGCTGTGACAAATGCAGTACAAATGACCAATCATAAACAACTATACATCATTAGAGTGCTCTGAAGTTCAGCTATCCAATGGTAATAAGCCTTTCACCATAGGGGTAGAGAGGAAGTTGGAAAAGCATTGAAGATAAATAGGAAGAAGACAGACTATTTGAGGTTTATTGATGATCCAGATTCAGACAAAGCCTGCAGGGAAAACTATTGAAAAGAATGGATATGTTTAAATATCTATGACCAGCAGTATCCCAAGATGGAGAATTAGATCTAGAAATAAATGCAGTGTGGAATGGAACAATTGGAAGAAGGTATCAGGAGTATTGTGTAATTGAAGAATTAAGGCGACGGTTAAAGGTAAGGTTTTTAAAATGGTGTAAGACCAGCAATGATGCATGGAGCTGAGACTTGGGCAGTAATGGGAGCACAGGAGAAGAAGCTGAATATAGCAGAAATGTTTTGATGGGTCTGTGAAGTTTAAAAAGGACAGAATAAGAATTGAGATAGTCAGAGGTTAAGAACAAAAGTGGGACAGATATTTAGGAAAGTAGGCTGAAGCAGTGCAGACACGTGATGAGGAGAGACAATGAATATACGGGCAAAAGAGAGATGGAAATGTGGATGGAGAAGGTTGATCAGGCACATTATTCCCCCAAAGAAGTGGGAAAAAGTGAAGAGGAAGAGGAAGAAGAAGAAGAAGTAACTCACAGTAAGTTGATATATAGAAAAAATAAATAATTTAAGGGCACAATGTCCCTGGAGCTTCATGATGCTCTTGAATATGTAGAATTGTTTAACGTTCACAAGCACTTGTATGCATTGCATTTATTGATTTAAACACAATTAACTTTCTCAAATGTTTTGAAAACATTACGTCAAATAGTCTTTGTGTTACTGCTTACATGATTTAATTTCCAGTTTCCTCTTGGAAATACTGAAGAGAAAACTGAAATGACAAATTACTGTTTTCTCAAGTTCACATGGGAGTAAGTTTATGTAGAACTTATCTTTACAGAAAATAAGGACAGAAAAAAGAACAGTAATTATCAATCAGTTAAGCAACAGTGATCATAACATTCATGAATTTCAAATTGTGTTTAAAAAACACAAATGCACTTCAAAGCAAAGGTCTATAACTTGGAAAAAGATGACTTTATGGGGAAGATGGAAACAACTTGAATTGAAATGCAAACATCACATAATGCCTTTCATTTCAGACAAGCCTAAAAAAAATCAAAAACCAAAAGGACAAAACTAATGGCTTAAATGGATGAATAAAGACATTATTAAATAAGTAAGACTTAAAAGATCACTGTATAGGAAAATTATAAAACAGCTAAAAAATATAGACTTAGACGAATATAATAAATTATATCAAGAAGTAAAAAAAATTATTGAAAGTTTAAAAGAGAAGAATACAATTTGTATTTGAAACCAAAACAAACCTGAAAACATTTTTTTTCAATACTACTCGACTAAAATAAAGTAAAACAGAATTTATGAAGCCATAAATATGCACAAGAAAAAAATCATTTAAAACAATAAGTAAACAGAAACCTAAGCAAGTACTATATATACAGTATGTTACAGAAGTATTTCATTAGATAGATAGATAGATAGATAGATAGATAGATACTTTATTAATCCCAAGGGGAAATTCACATTGACATATTTCTAGAAAAAAAATATATTGAATAATTCAGGCAAAAGGAAAAGGAGATTAGTGTTTATAGATTTTAAAATAGTCAATTAACAAGGGTTCTCAACGTATAATCCAAGGGATGTATGCAGCCCACCTCACTTGAACTTGTGGCCTGGACAAGCTCGTGGATGTTATTGACACACAGTCACAACTCATTTTCATCAGTCACTCTCTTTCACATTTATGTTTAATGGATGCTTAACACTGCATTATATGTAAAAATGTGTTATCCCCTCATAATTTTGCCAAATTCATTTATTAGAACATTTACAGTGCCTCATGAATGATTCCTGCCATGCCATGACCAAGAAAATGCAAACAGCCAGACAATGAGCAGCTGCAGCATGCAAAAAGAGGAAGGAAGAGTTATGGCAATTAAGAGGTAGTGAGTTGTAAGTCTGAGAGTTGGGAAAAATGAAAGAGGAAGTGTACTGCATGCATAATAAATGTTAGGGAAAAGGAGACACACAACCTGACTACAACAATAATACCTGCATTTCACATTCTATTCCAGTTAGAATGGTCAAGTTCACTGATGACACCACTATTGACAGACATGACACAAATTTGTCTTTATATAGCAACAATGTTTTCATAAATGATCTTACACTAAATATAAATAATGTTTAAGAGCAGGCGGTGAACATTAAATAAGGCAAACAAACCCACACAGAGTAAATATATGGTTGAGCTGCCCTGATGGACACATGGTTTTATTCTTTGTTTTTTCACTTTGTCCATTGTATTTGCTCTTTTGGTTTCCCCTAACTTGTGCCTATCTGTAGTATAATCAACAAAACCTTTATTTTGTTACTTTGGTATATGGGCACTGCAATGGACTAGTGCCCTGTCTAGGTAGGTAAGTTTGATAAGCTGGTAAGATTACTTGTGAGTATGAAGGATTCCCAGGTCTTATACTAAAGTATGCAGGATAAAATGTATCACTGAAGACACCTATGACAAAACAATGCTGGAGATTTCAGTAATGGTAGGATGTGTCTCGAGTGTTATTCAAGGACTAGTTGAAGGAAGAAAATGTTGCCACGGAACAGCAAATCACATGAAGAGTGATGGTGGACAAGATAGCAGACACTACAGCTGAATCAATCATTTGTATTATTCAGAGTTGAAGCAACAAGCCAAACAATGGAAGCATGGTGATTTTGGCCCAACCCAGTGTTGACAAGATCTCATCATTTGTGCAATTTTGTATAATGCTAAGGGTGTCGTACATTCAATAATTCGCTAGTTTGTTTGGTGTATGTGCCAGTCATTCAGAAGAAACATGGAAAGCAAAGCTGTTAACAACAACAATTTATTTTTTGTACAGCGCAAAATCAAACATGAGATGTCTCAGTGAGCTTTAACAGGTCCTATTTTCAACGGCACCCTAGCCTTGACCCCCAATAAAAAAAATGGAAACTTCCTATTGTGGGAACACTCACCCTCGGTCTGTGTAATGGGTGCTACAGATGTCATACCCAGCCTGTTCTCTAGACCTTGACCAGTATGACTACCATCTGTTCTGTCAAGCAAAACAAATCATTATTTTAATTGAAACAGAAACCCTTTTTGAATGTTATAGCAAACTTGTTAATGTTCATGGGAGTTATTTTGAAAAACAAAACCTGTTTGGTTTTACTTGAGCTTCTCTTAACAGGGCAAAATTAGACCTTTCTGATCATCCATTGTGTGTGTGTCTATGTAAAAATCTTACAATCCTCAAGAAAAATATTTTTAATCTAGTGATTTGGACTTATAAAAACAAAATACAAATAAAAATTGATACAATATAAAGTAACAAAAATGTCTTCTGTTTTCCAACAACTTATTGATATTATCTTATTGATGACCAGAATAACACAGGTTTGTTTCCTAAACCTCTCCTTGAAGCACCATGTTAAATTTCATTTATTTGTTAAATTCGACTAATATCGCACTTGATTCAAATTAATAAGGTAAGTATTAACAGATCTGGATGTACTA
The DNA here is from genome assembly GCF_016835505.1 of Polypterus senegalus. Taxonomy (NCBI): domain Eukaryota; kingdom Metazoa; phylum Chordata; class Cladistia; order Polypteriformes; family Polypteridae; genus Polypterus; species Polypterus senegalus. The sequence continues at coordinate 276,624,470 of NC_053154.1, forward strand.
GTGATGCAGTTTAACAAATAAAGTGTTTACTTTGATATCAAAAGGCTAAGGTCAATGAGCAATAGCACACCAAACTGGGGTTTCAGGGTAGAGTGTTTAAAGTGTCATTTGAAAAAATTGGACATTCTGATGGCATAAACTACAGTGGAAGACAAAAAAAGCTGTCTGAATCTAAGAATTAAAATATCACTTCCTTAAGGGACATAAGAAAAGTCACTTAAGTTCTTGCTCAGGATCTAACACCAAAGTACAAAGTACAGAAAAATAATAGGATGCAGTACATAAAACCACATGAAGCATAGAGTGCCAAATTGTGGAAGAAAGTCACTTTTTATTGATTCAATGTTTATGTGTTGTGGTCTTTGGCCGGCTTGTCATTCCGGCCAATACCCCCAGGCTGCCAGATGGAACCCTCCCTGCAGTATGGAGGTACCCCGAAGACCAGCAGGGAGTCATGGACTATGTAGTTTTTATACACGACCCTGCTAGATGCCACAGGGGCCACAAGAGGGAGCTGCAGGGAGGACCGAAAAATCATTTGTGTCCTATAACCCAGAAGTGCATCACAGGAAGAGCGACAACAGGAGTGACGTGCTTCCGGGGTGAAAAGAAGGACTTGTACCTGACCCGGAAGTGACAGAGAATCATATGGACTGGGGATTGGGAACACTTCCGGGTCAGGGTATATAAAAGGACTGTGGGAGCTCCCAGACGGTGAGCTGAGCTAGTAAGGAATTGTCATTTTACTGGATTTGGGTGTATGTGTTTATTTTTTTTTTTCTTAGATGCCACCTGGCAACTATAAAACAGGACCATTACAGATTAAACACAAAGCTGTGACTACCCCTTAACTTCAAACAACCTAGCTACAGTCTTTGATATTTTTCTTAAAATATCTGTTTGCCCTAAATGGAGTTTAGGTAGCCAGCTGGATTATCTCTGTTAGCTAGCACAACCATGCCTTTTAACCATTTGGAGTTCCATATAAAGGCAAAATGTCATATTGCGTAGTAAATGAAATTGATTTCTGAACATTTTGTGGCCACAAAGAATGCCAGTTGTCTGGAAACCGACTTTATTTGTGAAATCTGCTCCCTGCTCATTTGAGTAAAAAAAACAGGTTTAGAAAAATTGCATTAATAAAACTTTTTGTTACAATGTAAAAAAAGAAAAAAAATAATTTCATGGTGAACTATATAGATCTAAGTATCTTCTCTTTTATCTCTATGTCAGGACATATCTAGTGAATCTTTAATATTCATTATTGTTTTTTTTTAGTCTTTAACTCTTCACTTCAGATTAATGCTATCAAAAACCATATTAAATCATAATTTTAATTATCCAGAAAGCAAGAACAGAAATGTTAGGCAAATATGTTTTGCCTCCAAAGACTTGATGTTAGTCACATTCAACATTTTTTAATGTGACATATGGGTATTCATAGTTCTACACAGCTCTACAGTTCTGTGTTTGAATCAAGTACTGGGCACCATATGTGTGGAGTCTACACATTCATCATATGTCTGTGTGGGTTTTTGTCTGAGCATACTCAGGCTTCCTCCAACACCAAAAAGACATGTGTTAGGTATCTGTCCCCGTATAAGTGAATATGGGTATGTGCGTGTATGTCAAGTGTTGGTAAACGCTCTCTTCAAGATCCTGTACTAGATAACAGAGCAATAAAGTGTTTGGTGGAGATAAAGTAATTGAATGCTGTACTTGTTGATGATGTCTGGTTGACCAATACACAACAATATTTTAATATACTGAGCAATGACATGTGCCATAATTATATCCCCAATCACAAAAATATGTCCAGATGAACAATCTGCATTTTGCTGTCACTAACATTAGGTAGTGCATTGTTCATATAAAGAAAAAATTAAACAGAAATAAAAAAAGGACAAGCCCAAAAGAAGTGGGTTAAGCAGGACAGTTTTTAACACCATACTCTTTGTCCTGTCATGTTGGCTTCTGGTTTGTGTCAGAGAACAGAATAAACAAAAATGATTACCTGATTTCCCTTGGGATTATGTTAGGCCAATAAGAGGTAAGGGGAGAATGCTACTAACATTATCCCTTTTGAATCAGAAGCTTAAATATGCTTTAATCCATTTAGCATGCTTTAAAGAGATTGGCTGTGGTTTACAGTATAAGGATGCTTCCCTAGGCTGTGTTGATTTGAGTGGATTACGATCTGACACAGTAGGAGACAAACTGTGACAGAGACTACTGTTGAATTTATACATCCTTTATACATACCTTTTTTAATTTTAAAGCACTGGAAACTTGCTTTTCAGTGTGTAAATCTGAATTGTGTACGCTCAACCATGTAGACTTGTATGTTTTATGTTGTTGTTGGCCTTCTCACTTACTTTTACTTTAAATTGCAGCATTTTATGAAGTCATAAGTCTTTCACATTTTTGTGCAATGTTTTAGTGGTTATTATAAATGATGCTATATTAAAAATCTACCTTCTATCTATATCATGAGTGTTTGAACTGGTGCTTCATTTTTTTTTTAATCCTTGTGTAAGATAATGTAACTTAGCGAGTAAAGCATTTGAGTTTAAGATGTTTTAGGCTTAGTCTGGCATTAGGTTTGTAAAATGATTTTAATCAAGTAGCTTAAAAAAAAAACATTAAAAAATATTATTATTATAGTAGCATACTTGCAATCACCCTCTGAATGCATTCACTATACAAAAGCACTCAATAGATGTATTGTTCTATAACATTACTCAAAATATAATAAATGTCTATATAATAATATGATAAATGGTCTACAATTATAACAGGTAAAAAGAACAAGGATTCTGTTTATTTATAATTGTTCTCAAAAATATTTTTTCTTCCTCTACTGAAATGTTAATACTGTCAGGATCTTTAGAGCTATGGCTTTGGGAATTAGCAATGAATTGGATTAATATTAAGACTACTGAAATCATAATTTTATGGCGAAGTCTTGAACTTAAAATTCTGTCCTGGGAAATACAGCATCTGTGTGGAAATTTGCACAATCTCTCCATATCTCTGCATACTCAAGTCCCAAATAAGTGCATGTCAGATTAATTATGACACTAAATTCACCTAGTATTGAGCAGTTTAGGAATGTACATGTGGTGATTTGTTGTGTGGTGGGTGCAGCAAATACTACCAATGTCAACCTCAAACAGTTAAATCTGTGACTAACTAGCTAGTAAATGTGTGAATCTGGAACTAACCACATTAGTCAGATTACACATTACACTTTATATAGTGGCGCTGTAATTTGTTATTCCTTCCATTGAACTTACTATTCCATATGATTTTAAAATGATTTGTCATATATTAGTCTAATTCTGGGATAAGCAAGTGTTGGACAAGAGCAATCTCATCTCGAGAGTAACCATCATTTAATTATCTGAAAGTTGTAAGCTATCACTAAAGCACTGAAAAAAACAAAAAATAAATGATCGTTTGCTACCTCTATCCGTTAACAATTGAACCAAGATTCACATTTTTTAATAAGATTCAAATTTTCAACCTCAGACTAATTAATCATGTTGCATCTTTAAAGTAGTAACCTCTTGCAGGGCTTATGATAAAATGCGACCCTTTTCATGACATTGTGATGTTCAAATCAAATGTAATGCAATGGCACTGACAAGTTACATCAACCTAGGGATGAGTCACAAACAGTATAAGCTGGCCATTCAGCATACAAACAGGCAGCTGCAGAGCCAGCTGCAGGTCTGCCTATAAAAATGAATTCAAACTTAAGTGTGGCTAAAGAAAGTGGTCCTTTTAAAAATAGCAACCAGCCTAAAAGATAAAATGAGTATGCATCCATTTGGCAAGCACTGGTAAGCAGCACACAGCTCTACAGTATCTTAATCTAAATATGTCACATTTATGTTGAACAACAGTTTTAAATGTGACATGAATGCATATAGCACTCTGTATGATGACCAAGAGGGTTTGTGATGTCTCATTGCAGCCTTTTACATAAACTTTATATTTTCGCTATATTTTTGCTTGTGTTTTCGAGCATGTCTTACTAGTTGCTAGTTATTATTTATGTTAGGATTAGATGTGATCTGACATCTGGCTTGTCACTGAAAATGAGAAGACTCTGGCTGCAGTAGGTACCTCAGTGGATCCTCTAGCTATGGGAGCCTGTGACGTCACTATGCTTAGTTAAGCAAAATTAAGTACAATAAGAGCCATATGCCATATATGAAAAATTGGGTTGTTCTGCAGTTTTAAGGGCTGGAATCAACACATGTTGTAAGGTTTCCCTGCCCAGGAGGCTACTATTGCTCTGCAGTCAGTGGTGGTGACAATACTGTACCTTTAACAATTGGGTCGGCAGCTCTGCTGCAATATAGTAATTGTGCCAGTTACAAAAACATGAAACAGCCTGAAAGATCAGCAGATTAGAGGCCCACTACCTTTTCTTTTTCCCAAAACAACAAGCCCTGACTGACTAGTGGCACTACGTATTACAGAGCATCTCTCTGGTGTTAAAAGCAGTAAACCAGGAAATCTTTATTTCTTCAGAAATAAAACAAAAGATTTATTTTTGGAAAAGAAAAAATAAAACCAAATACAAGTAAACATTTCCAAGCACAGAAATTAACTAACCTTTGCTTAGAAAGAATTCCAAAATACTACAAAACAACCACAGCCAAAAGATCTAGATGAAGGCCAAGTTGAAACTAAAGAGCAAAAGACTAAACCAAAATACTGAAAACAAGACTTTCTAAGACCAGCTGCTTACTGATTGAATCTGTACCTCAGACAAAGGAGCTTGTGCTGTTTACCAGCTTGTATCAGAAAGGCAAGTCCTAGCAACTGGATAAGATTGTATAGCAACCATTATGTGCCCATAGCACCTTTAAAAGTAGTGATGTTGCATAAATAAGTGGTGCTTTCAAACCGCAAAAATTTAATGAAGCTATGTTATCAATGCAGAAGAATGTCAATGCCTTTATACATATATCTATATTGTAAATGCTCACAGCAGTACAATAAGTCATTAGACACCACACCCTGAATAACACAGCTTATTGTATAAAGTCTTTGGCTCATTTTAATGTATGCTAGAATAAGATGCAACTGTAGATAAACAAAATATCTAATTTAAAGGCACAACATAAATGCATGGTATCTTTTAGAGTTTAATTGCTAAATGTCTGTTAATTCCTGTGATACTCTCATGTTTTACATGTAACGGAAAGGCGCTATATTGGTGCCTGACCCAACACAGATAAACGTGGGAGGCACACTGATAAAACAAATAAATATTTTATTTCAATTTCTTCTCTGTGGGCAACACCTTCCCCATCCCCAAAAGCACAACACAGTTCCACAAACAAAACACAACACTCTTCCTCTTCTTCCACCACTCCTCTTCATCAAGCTTTGTCTCCCTCCTCCCGACTCTGGCTCCTCGAGTAGTGGCTGCAGGCTCCTTTTATAGCAACCCCAGAAGTGCTCCAGGTGACCTACTTCAGGCTGCACTTCCGGATGTGGCTGCAGTCCAGCCCACATGGGCTCATTAAGCCATGCAGCTCCCCCAGGGCGGTGACCATTGAGCCCAGCAGGGATGAGGTCCAGTGTTCCACTATTGTGGCCCCAATGCAACCCAGGGGGGCTGCCACCAAGTGCTCCAGGGAGCGCAGGGTGAAGCTCATGGGTGTTCTCCCAGATTCAGTGTCAAAGGGGCGCCCCGGCTGGGTATGGGTTTTGTCAAACTAATGAAGTGCTAAATACAAATTCAGCTTCAGAACTTTAATTTTGTATGTGAATGACATTTAAAATTGACAATGCAATAAACGTATTTCCATAATAATTATTATACTAGCCAAAGTTGTTTCTATTAATTAATTAATGTTTTCTGAAGCTGCATGATCTAAGCAGCTTTAGTTTAGTTTTCACATATTTACACTAAAAAGTGAATGTTAGTAAAATGTATATTATTCCAAAATCTTCTATTGGTGTCTTCCAAAAGTCAGTTATTTCAATGCTAAGACAATTACAACCCTAAAAGTGGATAATGTTTAAGCAAACTGCAGGCTGTTGATACTTCACAGTGCCTAGATCCACAGAGTATTCTTGAAAAAGCTGGTGATTCTAAATGAGCCTGATGTGACAGACTATGTGTTGTGGAAGGTGACCCGGACACAGACAGACAGACATCGCTTTTTCACCCAACACACTTTTATTTACAATATCTACAGTCCTTATCTCAGTGCACTTCCCAGTGCCTTCTGCACCGTTCCCCCAAATGTCCAGGCCTCACAATGCCTCTCTCTCCTGGCCGGAGAGAGGGAGGCGGCCCCTTAGGTAGAAACCCGGATGGGCTCCAGCTGCTTCCTGGCACTCCCCCTTGGACACACCCCTGTGTGGCGGAAGTGCCGGCTGTGCACCCGGAAGCCGTCCGGGTGTCCCCAGTCGTCTTTCCCCCAGCACTTCCTGGTGTGGCGGAAGTGCTGGGCTCCAGGGTTCCTCAGGCACCGGGGCGCCGCCTGCCGGTGGCCACGGGTCCCTACAGGGCTGGGCTTCCAAGCTCTGTACCCGAGGCCCCCAACATAACCAGGACGGATGCCCCCTCGCGGTCTGGAGGAGGCACAAGCCCTCCTCTGGTCCTCCTGGGCGTCCCGGCCGGGCTCCAGCCCGACCGGGTCCCACACGGGATATTCTGGCATCGGGCGCCGCCTGGCGGTGGCCATGGGTCCCTGCAGGGCTGGGCTTCCAAGCCCTGTACCCGAGGCCCCCAACATAGCCAGGACGGACGCCCCCTCGCGATCTGGAGGAGGCACAAGCCCTCCTCTGGTCCTCCTGGGCGTCCTGGGCTGGAGCCCGGCCGGGGACCACAGTGTTTATATATTGATTCATACAGCACCTTGTAACAGGACAATAGGTGTCTACTTATGTTTTCAGTGAAGGTACACTTGGATGCCTTTGTTGCAAATACTCAAGGTATTCTCTGATGTCCCTGTTTCAAATGCCCAATAACAGCATATTTTCTGAATTACTTGTTTGGGGACAGTGATTACAGTTTTCTTTTAAAACCAGTCTTTAAAGCTGAAAGCAAATGACCTTCCTAAGGTCTGTATCCTAATGGTCATTGGCTGGCGACTAAACAGTTGTTATATGACTGACTAGAGTTGCATGGTATACCCATACTGCAAAAGTACTGAAAACTCCAAAATTTAAAACAGTACAGTATCAGCATTTCATGATTTTCAGTACCAGAAGTAAATGTCAGCTTTTAAGTTGGGACTTAACAAATACACATGCTTTGACACGATGAAGACCAGCTGCTGCCATATTGCTTTCACACACTTCTTGCTATCAAGAGGGAAATGGTTAACAGTGGAGTGTGATACACAAGGGAGGCTGGAGTAAGATGGACAGGATGGTAAGATGATAGTTGTAGCTATTTGTAATTTGCTTCAGAACAGTTTTGGTACTGGTATTGAGGCCTGAAATCTGGTATTAATACTGAAATCAAAATAGTAGTACGGATCCAACACTATGACAGACTAATGAAATTGCCTATGCCTTCAAGAGAATCACATTTTAAGATATACCATATGAAATTAAATAACCTGTCAATATTTAAAATATGATCACACTTAAAAATATGGGATCTTCCTTTAATGCTTTGTCTCCATAGTGAAAGTTAATCTCAAACCTTCAAAGACCATGACAGACCAATTTGTTATAAGACTACCTTTTTAAGCAATCGAATATGCCATTACAGTCACTACAGGCTATCTGGAAAAAAGTTCTAGTCACCCTAAAGAGGTGTCCCTACTGGCAAACAAGCTATATGAACTAATCTTTATCCTAACATTTTGTAAAAGTAGCTTATGCTTTACATTGTATTCATGAATACTCAGTACATTTAAAAAGAATGAAGAATGTATGTGGTACTGTGTTGATCTGCCATTGATTTTCTAGTATATACATTAGTTAATTTTAATGATGGTACAGTAGCATACAAACCAAGTATTGTAATGCTCAAATATTAAACCATCTCTTAATTTAAAAATGAAAAATATAACAGTGCATAAATTTAATAACACAACACAAACAGCATTGGGTTCTGTTTTTTGTCAATTTACCATTTCCACGGTTTAACTACAGGTGTGTTGAATTATGAAGCATTCACAAAGCTGTGACTTATTACGACTTTAACAAAGTGAAAAAAGCAGGCCTCATGATCTGAACTACTAAACTAAAGCAGAGATAATAAAATGAGAATTAAGCTTAGGAGAATCCTAGAGACAGCAAAGTAATTGCTTTTCATCAGTCTACCCATGTCTTAATTATTAATGAGAAATTACAAAAGCTGACACAGATGTTATTTGATTGCAGTTCTCAATTTATTAAAAATTATTGAAAAGTATCAATCAATGAACCAATTAATTTAATAACAGATCCCTGAGTAAAACTGTTGAATAGACAGTTTTTGCAATACTTAATTGAAGCTGTACCCTACCTGACAACAACAGCATTCAACACTGGGCACATACAATATTCTACTTTATGCAGGATAAAGACAGAAAATGCATGCAGTCCTCGTCAATGAAAGAATAATTTGAAGTGCATTTAAATCCTGACTAAAAATTGACAAAATTAGATATACTATAATTGCAAAAATTTATTTAATCATTGATTAAAATTGACCATAAAATAAGAATATTTAGAAAATGTTTAATCTCAGCTGTCAGGAGCTTATGTGTAGTGTATTCCCATTTCTTCCCACATCCAAAAATGTGCAAGTTAGGTTAACTGGTATCTATAAATTTATATCCTATTGAAAGTTTTCTCCTTCATAACGCCCTACCCTAACAGAAAAGGCTTCAGTTCCCTATAATAGACGATGTTAATCTATAATAGATGATGCTACTTTACAGAACAGATAGATGATTTCATAGATGAATGGATGGGAAATTTTGAATATTAGCCTCATTTATACAATGGCACATCAAAATCTTTATAAATTCAGTATTTTTCTTCTGTTAAAGAACTCGTAACCACAAAAGAGGTGAAAATGATTACCAACTAAATGTAAAATGGATTTGATTTCATTTTTTTTTTTTTTTTTAATTAATTTTATTACAATCCATACAAAGCAATCAAGATTTTACAAAAAGAAAAATTAGTTAAGAACAGATCGATCCCCACCCTGAGAGAGAGAGCAAGCCAAACGTTAAAATTTAAGGCTTGTAAAATACCTAAATTAAAAATTCTCTGTGCTTTATAACTTATTTTAAAATATTACTGATTAGATCCTGCCATGTTTTGAAAAAGTCTGTACAGATCCTCTAACTGAGTATTTGATTTTTCCAATTTCAAATAATATAACACATCAGTTTCCCACTGACTTAAAAGAGGAGAGTTTGGGTTCTTCCAGTTTATCAGAATAAGTCTGCGTGCCAACAGTGTAGTGAATGCAATCACAATTTGTTTGTCTTTCTCCACTTTAAGACCCTCTGGAAGAACCCCAAACACAGCTGTTAATGGGTTAGGAGGGATTGTGAGTCCAAGGCTGTCTGAGAGGTAATTAAAAATTTTTGTCCAGAATAATGTTAATTTGGTGCAGGCCCAGAACATGTGACCTAGTGAGGCTGGGGCTTGGTTGCAACGTTCGCAGGTTGGATCATGCCCTGGAAACATTTTGAGAGTTTTAGTCGAGACAGATGTGCTCGATATATAATTTTGAGTTGTATAATTGTATGCTTTGCGCATATGGAGCTTGAGTGAATTCTCTGCATTGCTACTTTCCACTCCTTTTCTGATATATTAATTGAGAGATCATTTTCCCAGTGTCCTCTTGGATCTTTGAAAGGAAGGGATTGTAAAAGGATTTTATATATTGTAGAGATGGAGTCTAACTCCTTGAAATTGAGCAATAATTTTTCCAGCATGGATGAGGGTGCAAGATGAGGAAAATCTGGAAGGTTCTGTTTAACAAAGTTCCTGATTTGAAGATAGTGAAAGAAATGTGTAGCTGGAATGTTAAATTTGGAATGTAATTGTTCATAGGATGCAAAGACGTTGTCTATATAAAGATCTCTAAGCAAGTTAATTCCAAATTTTTCCAGATATTAAAACTGCATATGTTTGTGAAGGTTGAAAGAGGTGGTTCTCTTGCAGGGTGCCACAGAAGAAGCTTCTCCGTCTTAAAATGCTTTCTACATTGGTTCCAGATTCTAAGTGAGTGGAGCACAATTGGGTTATTAGTGTATTGCCGATAACGTGTGTTTATTGGAGCACAGAGCAAGGAATACAAAGAAGTACTGCAGGATTTTACTTCTATTGCGGTCCATGCCTGTGTATGTTCTTCTATTTGTGTCCAGGTTCTTATCGACTGTATATTTGCTGCCCAGTAATAAAACTGGAAGTTAGGTAGAGCCATGCCACCTTCTGCCTTTTGTCTTTGTAGGGTCGCTTTTTGATGCGTGGATGTTTTGAATTCCAAATAAATGAGGTTATTGTTGAATCTAATTGCTTAAAGAATGATTTATTAATGTATATTGGTATGTTTTGAAATAAAAAGGAGCTTAGGAAGAATATTCATCTTAACAGTGTTAATTCTTCCAGCTAGTGTGAGATGAAGGGTTGACCATCTATGCAAGTCTTGTTTAATTTTTTCCATGCAGACGAAATTTTGTTGATAAAGAGCTTTATGTTTACTTGTGATGTTTACCCGAGGTATTTAAACTGTTCTGCAATGATAAAAGGAAGGGTGTCTAATCTAATATTATATGCTTGAGAATTCACGGAAAGAGTACACTTTTATTCAGATTAATTCTGAGACCAGAGATTTTTGAAATTCTGTGAGTGCTGCTAAGACTGCAGGCACAGAATTTTCTGGGTCCGATATATACAGTACCATGTCATCTGCATATAATGAGATTTTCTGTTCCAGTCCTTCTCTGCTAATCCCCTTTATCTGATCAGTATTTCGACAATGTATTGCCAGTGGTTCAATGGCAATTGCAAACAGCAGTGGTGACAAGGGCATCCTTGTCTTGTGCCACGCTCTAGTTTAAAGTAGTCTGAGCAAATGTTATTGATGCAAACTGAAGCTTCTGGGTTAGTATACAGTAATTTAATCCATGCACAAATGTTCGGGCCAAACCCAAACTTCTCCAAAATAGTAAAAGGTATTTCCATTCAATCATGTCGAATGCTTTTTCTGCATCCAATGATAATAATATTTCTGGGGTGTTTGATTTAGTTGGTGAGTATATTACATTAAACAGGCGTCAAGATTTGAAGATAAGTGTCGGCCCCTAATAAATCCAGTTTGGTCTTGTGATATTACGAGGGAGCACTTTCTCCATCCTTCTAGCTATGATTTTAGAGAGTATTTTAACGTCGTTATTCAGAAGTGAAATTGGTCTGTATGATGCACATTGTAATAAGTCCTTATTTTGTTTTGGAAAGACAGTGATTAGTGCTTGGCGAAAGGTTTGTGGAAGAGATTGGTTATCTCTGGCTTCTGTAAATGTTGCTAATAGGAGGGAGCTAGCTGAGCGGAGAATTTCTTGTAAAACTCTGCAGGGTAGCCATCAGGGCCTGCTGCTTTTCCACCTTGGAGTGACTTTATAGCATCTAGTAATTCTGATAATGACAGAGGTTTATCAAGTTCCTCCACACTAATAGCGTCAATTTGTGGTATCTGTAATGTATCCAGAAATGCATTAGATTGTATATTGTCTTCTTTAAACTCAGTAGTATATAGGGATTTATAGTAGTCTCTAAAAGTGTGCATTATATTTTTGTGTTCGATGATTTTATCTCCATTCGTGTTAGTAATTACCGAGATTGCTTGCACTTCTTGCTTGTGAATTTGTTGAGCTAAAAGCTTATTAGCTTTCTCCATGTTCATAATAATGATGTCTGGATTTGTAAATTAGTTGTTCAGTTTCTTTAGTTGTCAAGAGGTTTAATTCTGAATGTAGAGCCTGCCTCCTCTTATGTAGAGTCTCGCTTGGTAGTCTGGCATGTTCTTCATCTATTTTAGTAATTTCGCCTTTTATCTCTGCTACTTTCTTGGCTTCGGATTTATTTCTGTGGGAAAGATATGAGATAATCTGTCCTCTTAAGAAGGCCTTAAGAGTTTCCCAGAGTATTCCTGCAGAGATCTCAGGGGATGTATTTGTCTCTAGAAAGAATTTGATTTGTTTGGATATAAATTCAGTACAATTCTCGTCAGCTAATAGAAGCGGATTGAGGCGCCATCTGCGGGTGAGTGTATGGGGCTTAGTAATTTCAGCTCCAAGATCATAGGTGCATGGTCTGAAATAACAATAGCATCGTATTTACAAGATTTAATCTTAGGCAAGAAGTTATTATCTATAAAGAAGTAATCAATCCTTGAGTAGCAATGATGTACTGGTGAGTAGAAAGAATATGTTCTTGAATTTGGGTTTAAAAACCTCCAGGGATCTGATAAGTTGTGATCAGTTATAAACTTTGTAATTATCTTTGCGGTGTTAGTTGCCGTCCCCCCTGTGGAGGAAGTCTTATCTAAAAGTGGATTTAGAACACAATTAAAGTCCCCAGCCATTATAAGTTTATGAGTGTTCAGATTGGGAATGGATGCAAATAAATTTTGTATAAATTCCTTATCATCAACATTAGGTGCATAAACATTTATCAAAATCATTTTACAGTTAGATAAGTCTCCCATGACCATCACATATCTCCCTTCAGGATCCAATACTACATCTGATGCTACAAATGGTACTGTTCTATGTATGAGAATTCCCACCCTCTAGTTTTCTTTGTAAAACTAGAATGGAACATTTGGCCAGTCCAGTCTTTTGCAGCCGGAACTGATCCTTACTTAGTAAGTGGGTTTCCTGTAAAAATACTATTTTAGCATTTAGACCTGTTAGGTGAGAAAGTACTTTCTTTCTCTTTAATTCGTGATTCAGGCCTTTAACATTCCAGCTTACGAGTTAACTGTCCCATCATGGAGACACTGATTCTGAGTTTTTGATGTCATTTTATAGTCTTAACTGGAAGTGAAATAGTTTAGGTCTTAATTTCCTATTCCCCAAGAGTTGTTGCCATGCAGCTTATTATTACGTTGATAGTTATAATTATAAAGATTGAGATGATAGATTAGGTATAGATCAAGCCTGCTCTCTTTCTCTTCCCCCCTTAACCCCCACCCTCCCTTTTGCCTCCCCAGGTGAGGCTAAAACCCACTTCATGCAGTCCCAGTCCTCTGACATACCCAGAGACAGAGCACGCCCAAAGCAAATCAAGCCCCATGCAGTGGCGCTTTAGGGTTAAAAGATAGAGATATCTGTTACCAATATAGTCTTTAAAAGAGAAAAAAAAAAAAAAAAAATTTTGCACTTAAAATATATATATATATATATACATATATACATATATATATATATATATTATATAATATATATATATAATCTTCATCAATTTTAGTGCATTAAGATGATATCCCCAGATAATAAACCCAGGTGATGGTGTTAAAGATGTGTCCAAAACAAGCATAACAAGTCTTAATGCAGTAATAGCAATAACAAAAACCAAGGGTATGATATTGAACAGTCTCATTTAGGGTACACATGAAATAATTAGAAAAGAAAAAAGAAAAAAAAAAAAAAAAAAAAAATTAATCACAATAAAACATAAACAGATAGCCCCTAGTAATACTAAGTAATAATGAGAATATATGCTGATAAAAACCGTATTTTAAAACAAATAGATCAGACAGTAGATTATTAATCCTAGCTTTATCATTTACGCCATGACTCACAATTATGTATCAGAATAGTCCGGGATCAGCTTTCTTAATTCTTTTCTGCTGCTCTTCCTTGCTAGCGAAAACATAGAAATGACCCTGCCATTCCACTTTCAGTTTTGCGGATACAGGAGGTTGTATTTGACATTGGCTTGCCGTAACGCTGTTTAATATTATAGAAGGCGCGTTTAGTAGCTGTTGCTGGAGAGAAGTCAGGGAAGATACGAATGTGTTTATTTTCATATATAATATCTTCCTTTTTTCTGAGGAGTTCCATCACCTCTAACTTAAATGATAATCGTTCAAAACGAACTATAAAAGATCTTGGTCGGGGTCTGACGGTGTTTGATCAGACGCTGTAAGCCGCTGCTATCTCAGATTCTGCTTTAAAGTCCCCCGATTATTTTGGAAAAAAGTTCAGCTGCGAATTTCACAGGGTTTAAACTTTCTCGATTCTCAGGCAGACCTTCAATTCTGACATTATACCTTCTACTCCCATCTTCCAAAGCAGCCAGTCTGTCTCCAAGTCTTTTGCATTCGGAGCTGACATTAACTGCTTTTTCCTCGGCACTGGCAGCTGCCTTTTCGCCATTTCAATCCGATACGTGAATGTCTCCTTGAGATCCTCCAATTGATCTGTAAGCGTGCTCAGTCTAACCGAGTTTTCCTGAATGCGCTCTTCAATTTTACCCAGCACCTGTCGCTCAAGTTGCACCTACAGCCTTTCCATCTCCTGTTTCAAATCCTGTTTCAGTCTCTCAAGTGCCTTTGCCGTTGCTTTCTCATTAGCCTTCTCGCTTTTCTTTATATCTTGCGTGAGCTCAGCGAGCAGTACCTTCAGTTCAGATAGTTCAATTGTGCTTTTTTGTACCGAAGATGAAGTAGCAGGCTCTGCTGAAGCCGGTGTCCCTGCTGATCCTGGCTTGCGTAGTTGCGTAATTGAAGCCGCGGACTTCAAGGCCCTTTCCAGCTTCAGGTGATCTTCTCCGATCGGCGAGCTATCCAGATCTGCACTCACGATTGTACCCTCGCTCCCCTTTTCGCTCTCAGCCGGCGACGATGTAGCGGACCGTGGTCCCGAGGAGTCTGTACTTTCGCCCATCTGATCCAGGTCTGTCTCAGAGAGGCCGTATCTCGAGCTAGGGCTTGCTGATCGTAGCTTGGATGTAGCTTTAGTCTTCGATTCTTTCGGCCCTCCCTTCTTGTTGGCCATGTTTATATGTGCTTACATATACTGTAGCAGTCCCTCTCAGGTTGAATAAATACAAGATATCTCAGGATAATAAGCAAATAATATGAAAAATAACACCGCTGCTAGCAGAGCTCCACTTCAGACATCCATCTCTCGCATTAGACGAGACCAAAACTCCAATGGATTTGATTTCAAAACAGTGGTTTTTGGTTTTACAATTTATTTCAAAGTACTTGTGATTTGAAATGTTCTAAATGTCTAAAAGTTCAAGTTCTTTTCATTAGTCAAAGAATAGAACCTAGCCTTCTACATAATCTTAAGCCTAAGGAGTTATAAAATGTAAGCATACTTAAAAAACATTTTCAGGTGAATAGAATTATATTAATGTATGTAGTATACTGTATGTGAAAATATTTCAAACAAGAATCTATAAAATCATTTCTGTTGAACTTGGTCTGCCCAACTTAAAATCAATGTGTAAAATATATACCGTGCATCCTAATTAACAGAGTTGATTGGCTTTTACAGTGATTCAAATCATTCTGTTTTCCAAACTATCGAAAACTCCACATTTACAACACTGAATTAGAAAAAGTTGGAATGGTATGAAAAAAAAAACTCAAAACAGTGGTTCTTAAATTTACTTTGACTTTAATTTCATTGCAGATAATATGAACCCAACATAGTTCATGTTTTGTTGGGTCAACTTCATTTCCTTTGTTAATATTGTAACAACCCGGCAGCAAGCGCTGGCGGAGTGACGCCTCATGGGTAATTTATGTAAATAGTTTGTGGGGAATTTATGGGTAATTTATAAAAAGCTTATTGTATGTCGAAATTTACGTATTGTCATTTGTGTTGTAAATAATGGTGTGTTTGTATTTAATTGGTTGGGTGGGTTTGGGTCATCGCCGTCCGGCGGTTATTTATTTTGTAAAAGTACCAATTTATTGAAATGTGTCTTCGTGCTTGACCTTGGCAATGGCCGAGCAATAATGTTGAGCTTTTGTTTCTGACTATCTTCTGTAATAAAAGATACAACAGGACAGAGCTGTTTATTTGCTAAGATGTTATCTAAGCAAACTACCGAGACACTCGAGTCGTGCGGTGTATGGGGCACGAGTGTTCTCTTTCTTAAAGAGCTGGGTGCAGTTGCGTGCATAACGCTGCCAATCCGCTAGCCGACCGCTTCAGAGAGGTGCACGGCAGAGTTCGGCTCGAAATCTTTAAAGACTCCTCCACGGGTCGCTACATTGGTGTCAGAAGTGGGAGACCAGGCTGTTTAGAAGACGCCGTCATGGAACAGAGTCTTGAAGAAATAGAGCATGCCATCTCGGAAAATAGCGTTATGTTGGAGCGCCTGATCAGCAGAACTGCACGGAGAAAAAGGACAAACTGGCCTGAGGGTGCCAGTATTCCCCGGACAGTGTTGCGATCTTCTAGGCACGGCCGGAATGAACCTGTAGCTGCCGCAACGACACCCCAAATCACCAGTCGGCCGGTCCTCCCCACACGGTCACCCGCTAAGCTGCCAAGATACAGCGGGTTGGCGCCCTGAGCCATACCTTGCACAAGTGGATCTGGCTGCTCTTCACAATGGTTGGAGCTGCGAGGAAGCTGCAACACACTTGGCCCTTGCCTTGGAGGGTCCCGCACTTCAGGTACTCATCGACCTGCCGCCTGAGGAGTGTCGTGATCTTCAGGCCCTCACCGATGCTCTCACCCGTCGCTTTGGACAGAGAACCTCAGCGGAACACAGCAGGGAGGAGCTGACTAACCGACGTCGGCGTGAGGGTGAGAGTGTGGGAGCATTTGCAGCTGACATCAGGGTCTATGCACGGAAAGGTTACCCTACTTTCTCGACAGCAGCAAGGGAAGAACTCAGTGTTCATGCTTTCCTGCGGGCCTTACACCAGAGCGTCTCCGTCCAGCATGTCTGTCTGTTGTCGCCCAGACATTTGAGTGAGGCACTACGGGAGGCTGAACGGGCTGAAGAGGTACTACAGCTTGGGTCTCCGGCACGTCAATCATCACGCCCAAGCCGGCTAACGAGAGCAGTTGAGCGAGTGGTAGAAAGGGACCAACCTGAGGGTGTGGAGGTCAGTCGCGCCCAGCCATCATCATCCCTCCGCAATGACTGCCCTAAAGTGGGGCGCTGTGGGTTTTCAGGTGGACTGTACCTAGACTGCATTATAGACGGACGGCCATGCAGTGCCTTAGTGGACACGGGGTCCACTATTTGTCTATTACAGAGAGGAGTGTTGCCGAAACAGCTGGTCCTCTTCCAAAAGACTGGACTCCTTCTAACATCGAACTGCGCACGGTTACGGGTGAACGGACAAAAATGCCCGGAAAGAAACTATTGACTGTAGTAGTAGGGACGAGCCAGACCAGCCACGAATTCTGGCTCATGGACATTAAAGACAAATGCATAATTGGGTTAGACTTGCTGGCCCACTGGGGAGCATGTGTTGATGTGTCCAGGGCCATCCTCTCGTAGGTAATGAGACTGTGTCGCTCCAATCGGGCTGGAATCATCCTGGAAGGGCTGTTAGCTTGGATTTGCCTGGACACCACGGCTCACCGGCTCCCGACCGTTGTTCGGAAGATGCAGGGACTGAAGAGGACCCCCAGGAGAGTATTGCAGCTCAGACCAGTGCTCCCCAACGGTTTTCCTCACACGACCACCCATCCGCTGAGGCGGTTGCTGCTGTGGAGGAATTGGGCCATCGAGTGGTGAACAGCTGAGCACGCCACAGCAGGAGCAACTCCAGAAAGTATTGAACGACTTTGTGGACATTTTTGCGGCTCGAGAAGAGGACTGCACCAGAACCTCGTTAGTCAAACACCACATTGACACTGGCCACGCCGCCCCCATTCGGTTGCGCCCCCACAGATTGCCTCTTGCAAAACGCCAAGCTGCCGAAGAATTGATTCGCGAGATGGTAACCAACGACATCATTGAGCCTTCTGACAGTCCTGGGCCGCACCCATGGTCATGGTGCGGAAGAAAACGGGGGGTTGGCGCCCTTGTGTGGACTTTCGTAAATTAAATGCAGTCACTCGAAAAGACTCTTACCCATTGCCTCGCATCGATGATGCATTGGACTATGTGGCTGGATCCCGTTGGTTCAGCACTTTGGACTTGCGCAGTGGATATTGGCAGGTAGAACTGGCAGCAGAGGACCGACCCAAAACTGCATTCACCATCGGACAAGGGCTGTGGCAGTTTAAGGTAATGCCGTTTGGACTTTGTAATGTGCCGGCCACTTTTGAAAGACTAATGGAGCGGGTCCTAAAGACATTCCCCGAACCCGTTGTGTGGTCTATTTAGATGACCTGCTGATTCATGCCAGAGACTTTGACCAGGCGGTGCACAATTTAAGGGAGGTCCTGACCGCCATTCGTAGCGCCGGGTTGCGGTTAAACCCTGAGAAATGCAATCTTCTCGCCGACAGACTCAGTTTCTAGGGCACGTAATCAGCGAGAGTGGGGTGGCTACAGACCCAGCGAAGGTGACTGCCGTGAGCAACTGGCCCCCCCCAGCCAATATCACTGAACTGCGGAGCTTTTTGGGTTTAGCCTCCTACTACCGAAGATTCGTAAAAACTTTGCACCATTGCCAGCCCTTTGCACCGACTAACGAGTAAGGGCCAACAGTTTGGGTGGACGGAGGATTGCACAGCCGCCTTCCAACAGTTAAAGGCTGCCCTCGTCAGCGCCGTCCTGGCGTACCCTGACCCCAACCAACCTTTTGTGGTGGACACTGGCGCTAGCAATGTGGGGATTGGGGCGTGCTCTCACAGAAGGGGAGGCTGGAGAAAGAGTGATAGCTTATTACAGCTGCAGCCTCAGTCGACCGGAGAGGAATTACTGTGTCACTCGGCGGGAACTGTTGGCAGTGATCCTAGCGGTACAGCACTTTCGGCCCTACCTATTGGGCACTAGGTTCACGCTGCGGACTGACCATGCTAGCCTCACCTGGATGTTGAATTTCCGGCAACCAGAGGGCCAGGTGGCAAGGTGGATGGAGATTCTACAAGAATATGACTTTGAGATACAGCACCGACCGGGGCGGCAGCATGCCAACGCTGATGCCCTCTCCAGGCGTCCATGCCTCAGCAATGAATGTCGATATTGCCGCCGACAGGAAGAAAGGGGCTGGGGCCATCGTCGCATCCGCAAGGATAGATGACACTGTTGGAGTAGGGGAGCCGTACACTATTGACCAATTGAGGCAGTTACAGGCGAGCGATCAAGCACTAGAAAAGGTAAAGGGCTGGTTGGAGACACAAGAACGTCCCGACTGGCAAACCGTGTCGTCACAGGGGCCTGAACTCAAAATACTCCACTCTCAGTTGGGCAACTTGGAGTTGCACGATGGCGTAATCTACAGGCGGTGGCAAGCACCGGGAGGAATTGACCGGCTACAACTACTGGTTCCCCAGGCTTTGCGCCGAGGTCCTCCGATGGGTCCACGGGCGGCTGGATCCGGACATTACGGAACGCTAAGACAGTGCGTCGACTACGGCAGCGGTTTTATTGGCCCGGGTGTCGGCAAGACGCAGAGCTACACGTCCACTGCTGTGACGTCTGCACTGCACAAAAGGACCTGGTCAACGTTCTCACGCCATTGCAACAATACCTGGTCGGGCACCCATGGAGAGAATTGGCGTGGACATACTGGGTCCTTTTCCTGTAACGGAAGCGGAAATCGCTACGTTTTGGTAGCAATGGACTACTTTACCAAATGGCCAGAGGCGTATGCAGTTCCAGATCAGAGTGCCCCCACAGCTGCCCACAAACTCGTGGATGAAATGTTCACTCGATTTGGAGTTCGGACGAGCTCCACAGCGATCAGGGGCGGAACTTTGAGAGCCGTTTGTTCAAGGAGGTGTGTCAGCGACTGGGGGTGAAAAAGAACCGGACCACCCCTTCACCCACAAAGTGATGGATTGGTCGGCGATTTAATCGCACCCTGGCCACTCAACTGGCAATTCTGACCAGTCAACACCAGCGGGACTGGGACCAACATTTGCCTTTGGTCCTATGGGCATATCGGACAGCAGTGCAGGAGTCGAGCCAATGCACGCCAGCGGCTGATGTTTGGAAGGGAACTTCGCACGCCGGTGGATTTAGTGTTTGGCTCACCCCCTGAGCCTGAGATTATTGGTGGGCCCGAAATGGATTATTTTAGACGGCTAAAAGAGCGGCTGGACACCGTTCATCGACTGGCCAGGGAGGCCCTGGAGGGAGCTGGAGCACGCCAAAACGGGCTTATGACTCACGGGCTCATGGCCCGGCGCTGAAGCCAGGGGACAAAGTGTGGGTATTTTGCCCGCGGAAACGGGATTGTCCCCAAAACTAGCCCACCATTGGCAAGGACCGGGAGAAATATTGGACAAAATATCGGAGGTAGTTTTCCGAGTCGAATGCCTGGGCGAGGCAGACGGGTGGTGCTGCACAAGGACCGTTTAGCACCATACCACCCACTGGCCCCAGAGCAACAACAACTCCAAAATACAAGCGGTTCTCCAACCTCCACCCCCGGCACCGAGTCAGACATTGACAGGACTGAGCCCGACACAGTGATGGCACCTCCGGCAGGACAAAGCGTATCCGTCGGCGGCCAGGACATTTACGTGATTTTATCTGTGATGAGTAGGGTTGTGGGGACACTAACCCTCTTAGGAGGGGCTGTGTAACAACCCGGCAGCAAGCGCTGGCGGTGGCGCCTCATGGGTAATTTATGTAAATAGTTTGTGGGGAAATTTATGGGTAATTTATAAAAAGCTTATTGTATGTCGAAATTTACGTATTGTCAATTGTGTTGTAAATAATGGTGTGTCTGTATTTAATTGGTTGGGTGGGTTTGGGTCATCGCCGTCCGGGGTTATTTATTTTGTAAAAGTACCAATTTATTGAAATGTGTCTTCGTGCGTGACCTTGGCAATGGCCGAGCAATAATGTTGAGCTTTTGTTTCTGACTATCTTCTGTAATAAAAGATACAACAGGACAGAGCTGATTTATTGCTAAGATTTAATCTAAGCAAACTACCGAGACACTCGGAGTCGTGCGGTGTATGGGGCACGAGTGTTCTCTTTCTTAAAGAGCTGGGTGCAGTTGCGTGCATAACGCTGCCAATCCGCAAGCCGACAGCTTCGGAGAGGTGCACGGCAGAGTTCGGCTCGAAATCTTTAAAGACTCCTCCACGGGTCGCTACAATATACTTCCACTCCTGCATTCCATAAAAAGTTGGGACTGTAAAGCATTCACCACTTTGTAATGTTGCCATTCCTCCTCGTAACACTTAAAAGACATTTTCGCAGTGAGGAAACCAAGCAATGAAGTTTTTCAGGTGCTATTTTGTCCCTTTTTGTTTCAAAATTCTCCACACATTCTCTACTCTGTACAGGTTAGGACTGCATGCAGGCCAGTTCAGTGCCTGTACCCTCTTCTTCTGTTGCCTTCCCTTTAGTAATTTATGCAGAAAGTAGTTTTGCGTTGTCCTGTTGAAAAATGCATGAATTTCTCTGGAGAAGATGTCATCTTAAAGGCAGCATACAGTATGTTGCTCCAAAATCCCAATGTACTTTCCTACATACTGTAAATACTGCCATCACAGAAGTATAAATTACCTTTGCCATGGGCGCTAACAAAGGAAATCTTGGGGCACCATTTTAAACATTATTTTGTAAATGACATCACCTGGAATAAATTACGGTAACTGCTCCTTAGCATCTAGCCATCACAATCTGGGAATGGCAACAATTATGTCAAAACAAAGTGGTGATGCAGAACAAATGTTAAAGAATAAGCAATCAAGTATAACTTTCTAATAATGCAAATTTATGCCAAAACAAAAATGAAGCTAAAAGCACCATGGATATAATGGTGCAAAATCATGCCAGATATATTCACAATAGTCAGCTGATATACCAGATGGACAGACCACCTGAAACAGTTTCTGAAGGAAGAAAGAGAACTGCCCTTTCCAGTTAAATGTCACTAGAGGATTATACATTTGGGTATGAAAAAACTGTAATCCATCTATAGTCTCTGCAAAACAGGTTGCTCCTGGACAATTATTCATATAATAAAGGGCTGGCTCAGCTTAGCTAAGTGATAAAAAATGCTACTGAATTCATCTGACTGACGATCCTTTGGTTTCATTAAAAGAGCCCCATTCTGGTAACTGGTGAGAGAGAGAAATGTAGCTGCTATCTGGTAGTTTTGAGAAATGTACAAGTCCTCCTGTGCCTATTCCTCATAACCTCTCACAAATTTTGGTGCTTTTAGAATATTTTTTTCTGATGCAATGCTTGCTCCAACAGGGCTTACCATAATCTAGCAACTATTGCCTAAACACACTAACATACTCTCTCCTTGTTTTAACTTGCTATAGTTGGAACCCTCCCCAGTCATTTACCAAACATACCCTTTCTGCCATTGCCTACCCTTTCCCAGTAATGCATGCCAGTCAAGCCACAGTGTGCAGACAAAAATACCCTGAAGACTAATTTCAAAGATCTGTTTAGCTTGTTTACCACAGGTTTTAAACATAAGATGAATAAAGGATGGGGCATTATGCCAAATTGTTTGAAATTTAAAGTAAAATAATATGAAGTACTTATTTTATTGATTTCCATGAGAAAATTGATATCGTCAAGGGTCACACAGCAAACTGAGCTTTCTTTTACAATATGTCTCTTATTCTATTTCAATGTTTTATATACGTGTATCCTAAATGTATCTTTATTTAGTGTTTAATTAGGATATTGCTTGTATCTAGTTTTGCATATGCCCTGATTTCCTTTCTGAATTTCTGTGAAGTGCTTTAAGCATGGGAAAACAAACAAAATGTATTGTTTTAATTATGGTCGTTGTTGTTGGTAATATTATCAGAAAGTGATGAAACAGTATTTCTGAGAGCATTCTTAGAGCACTTTCTATGACACTTATTAGGCCTGGAACTTTACAAAACTGCTGAAATGGGAAAAAAAAATAAAGTATCAAAAGGGACACGTTAGGTTGTGTGGAGCACTAAAATATGAAATCAGATGTTTTAAAGGGTGCACAGTTTGATTAAGATGTTTCCCCAGCTCAGTTCTGAAACGAAATGTAATATGCTGTTTACTGTACTAACAGAAAACTGGAGGCATAGAAAGCATAAAATATGCTATCTTTTTATTTAAATAAATAAACTTAACAAAATAACTTTTCTTAATTACTTTTTTAATTCTGGATATTTTCTCTGTATAAAAGAAAAAATACAGTTGAACTCTCCTTATTGGAGAGGTTATATACATGACACTTGAAGCAGACAGAAGAGCTACAGAGCTACAAATCAGACTAAATCAATATACATGTGGTACTATTTCTGCTTCAGTTATAATGGAGGTCAGGGGCATTGAACCTCTAACCCAAACCTTGTAAATGTAAAGGAAATAGTCAAACTACTCCAAGTCCATGACTAACTAATTTAAGTCCCCCGCTGTTGTTCCTCCAATACATTCCACTTTGAAAAAGAGAGCTGACACCAGCAGGCCTGCCAGTAAACTTCAAATACATCAATGAGATTGTCCAAGAAAGCTCTGACATTTCGTGAGGCCACAGCAAAGCAAAGGGGAATAATTTAGGGCCCATTTAAAGAAAATACTGGTGGACTTCACATTCATTGGCACATGTACTGCTGGGGTCAGGGAAAACAGAGCCCGCTGGAAAAACAGATTAACAGAACACACAACACAGAAAGACACTTGTTTTTTCTGCCCTACTGTTGATATGTCACTGTCCCTGACAGAGTGTTTCTGTGAACAGGCTTAGACTAGGCTCTTCAATTTAAACGCAAAATAAAATGTATTCACTCAGGCATTCTGATTATATTCACAATGGCACTTTTGTGATTCTAGTCAGAACAAAAATGACAAAAGGAAAATCAAAGTAAAGTAGTAGCATGTCCTGTGGGGTCTGAACAATACTAAGCCATGTTATGACTGAATAGCGAGATTCCCTCATACAAAAGAATTTCATGGTGTTACAGTCATAAAACATTCATTATGGTTGCAGTCTGACAGGTATATATGTGCCTGTTTGTTTAGGAGGTATGTCTTTTTGTTTTATATTTTAAATGTACTATATAGTATTTCTAAATAAGTGCAGTGCTTTGAGCTTATCCATAAGCAATATACTACATAAAAATAAACTGAAATGATTTTTTAAAAATAGTTTACCAGTATAGGACCAATGTATACTAGCACCCTTGCATATTTGTATTTGTGGATCATATTCTGTTAAACACAAATGCACTAAAATTCTCAGTCTGCAAATTTTTAATAAAAAAATGCATAACATGTTTTACTTATAGCAGAAAGGTTAGTATAAAAATAATAATACAAAGTTGCAAACAATTTTACCTAGAAG
Source organism: Polypterus senegalus (assembly GCF_016835505.1). Lineage (NCBI taxonomy): Eukaryota > Metazoa > Chordata > Cladistia > Polypteriformes > Polypteridae > Polypterus > Polypterus senegalus. Next base: position 276,648,869 of record NC_053154.1, read on the forward strand.
TGCATATCTTGATGAAATAACAAGGGAAAACTAGCTTCAATCTGAACCATCTATAATAGCCTAATAAATTTCACACTCCATAAGCTCCTATTTCTGCCTTCCAGATCTCTAGCTTTTCTACACTTTAGCTGTCTTCAGTTGTTGCTCTTTATGTTATTTGTGTCGTTTTGTTAATATTTTAGGTATTACACAACTAATTTAATTTCAGAGATTTATAAAGATAAAGTTTGAATGTCATCAGTACTATTTAAGATTGTGTTTTTCAAGGGCATTGAATCACTGGCCCATGTCAAATTTTTTTTTGGCAGGTCAAGGCCAGAGGCATTGCTGCTAAACCAGAAACAATACTTGGTATAGTTTTGAGGCATCTGCATCCTTGAAATTGCCTACTTTCTTATAGCTTTGCTTAGAATCTTTATCCTTATCTCTTCCTGCTTTAATGTCAGTTTGATAATTTCTAAATTCATTTAACTATATTCACCATTGCCCTCTTTTTTCTTTATCTAAGTGAATTTTTAACATTTACTCTCTTTGGATCTCTGCTGACCCCCCAATCTACTCACAATCATTCCTTTACAACCTCATGTTCTAGGAGCTCTCAACTGTAAGAATATGATGAGTAGCTAGCACTAATATTGATAACTGGAATAATACGATAACCATAGTTAGAACCCAGTTAACCAGTGTTTCTCTGAGTGTTCACACTTCTTGATATCACTGCTAAATTTCTACTTTATTATTAATTACACTGTATTGAACTGATTTTTCCTTCCCTTTTTTCTCAGACTGTCCTGTTGTTGATTTTTTTTTGTCTCTCCTTGCTCTTGGTACGATCAGGGAACTAGTATTCTGTTGTTGCATCTGTACACAAGGTTGTTTCTGGGGTTAGTGGTGAGGCCCTTATGAGGAGAATTTCTCTTTTTATTATTATAGATGTTCAGGTAACTTCAGAACTGTTTAATCTTTGCATAATGTTTCATTATTAAAAAAAAATATATAATCACAAAACAAGATTAATTTCCACTTGTGTGGTAAAGTGCAACAAATTTAACTTATCTTAATTTTTTATCATGTTATTTGTTCCAAGTATCATTATATGACATGTTCTTTGTAAGAAGAAAAATAAACTGAAAAACTAAAGTACACAATTCCACAGCACTATAAATATTACAGAAAATGAAAGCTTTCATGGCACCCTTATATTGTGCATATTGTATCAGTGTATCAGCACGTAATTAATTAAAACAAATCTACTTTATTAAAATCAAAACTCAATACCTATGCACAACATATATCTAATTTAGAAATATAAAACTAATTTACATTGTTTCAGATAATAATGTAATAATGAGTTTAGACCAGGGGTCCTCAATCACGGTCCTGGAGAGCCGCAGTGGCTGCAGGTTTTGCTCCAACCCAGTTGCTTAATAAAAAGCACTTATTGCTAAAGTAACACTTCTGCTTCACTTTAGTGATTTTGAGCCCTTATTGCTTAATTTTGTCTTAAACAGCTATTTTAATTGCTCCTTATTATCAATAACATGCAAATGACAAGAGAGAGCAGCATTTCTCCATTTAGCTTATTTACATTTACACCTGTGTGTATTTATCTGCACTATTGGGTTTAATTAAATACTTGGAAGAAAATTGAAGAGAAAAAAGTGAAGGACTGAGAATTACTCGTCCATTTTAGCCTTCAAATCATTTGCATGATAGAAAGGGAAAGAAAATCTAGGATATGAGAATGACCTGACATAGCAGAGTTAATTTAATTTCATAGCTTGTTAGTGCTTTATTGGCAAGAATTGCTTTCTAATTAAGCAACCAGGTCAGAACAAAAACCTGCAGCCACTGCGGCTCTCCAGGACTGGGATTGAGGACCCCTGGTTTAGGGGACAAATAAATAAAGGTATTCTTCTTCAGGTTGTGCAGAAGCATTGTAAATCATTTAAAAATTCCTCCGGTGCTCCGGTTTCCTCCCACAATCCAAAGACATGCAGGTTAGGTGGATTGGTGATTCTAAATTGGCCCTAGTGTGTGCTTGGTGTGTGGGTGTGTTTGTGTGTGTCCTGCGGTGGGTTGGTGCCCTGCCCAGGATTGGTTCCTGCCTTGTGCCCTGTGTTGGCTGGGATTGGCTCCAGCAGATCCCCGTGACCCTGTATTCGGATTCAGCGGGTTAGAAAATGGATGGATGGATGGATGGATGAATGGACATACTCAATAATATTTAACACTTAATCTCTTATACTAAATAAGAACAGACTGTATAAATGAAAATGTTACTCATCTGTGAGTGTACCAAACTTGTTGGTTCCGAATTATTTTTATCCTTGCAGTAAAATGTGGCCTTCAAATTTAATCCAAGAAAATATAGTACTGCAGAGATATCATGGCACTTTAAGTCTAACTTAATGTTTGTGTTATTCCTAATGATGAACACTTGCTGACACTTGGATGAATAGTTTCTATAAACAGTAACAAGTGCTATAAATACTGTAATCTAATAAAAATATGTCAAACACAAATGCATTTCAACTTCAGGATAATGTGTTTATGTTACAGGAAGTCTATTAATCCTAAATTTAAAAAAGCACCATCACAAAACTAAAAAGCAACATTATAGCACAAATTATTCCAACCACCCTTATATTTTCAGTGTACATAGTAGTCAGCAGTGGCTGTACTGTATACAGACATACAGGGAGTTGGCATTCGAGAATAGAATGACTGAGTCAAGTTTTCAGAATAGTCATAAAGAATACAAGCATTTTAGCATTAGTAATATACATTATGCATATGCTAAAGTTCTTCATCTACTGTACTGATTTCATAATTTAAAACACTTCAATAATTTCACCTTTTAATCTCTGTTTGATTAAAGTGGAAACGTTCACCTTCTTTAATCTTTCCTCATAACTTTCCTCATACCCTGCAGTCCTGAAATCCATTTAGTTGCTCTTCTCGTGACTTTTTCTAGCACTGCTATGTCTCTTTTGTAGCCCAGAGACCAAAACTGTATGCAGTACTGCAAACAAGGCATTATCAATGTGTTGTTAAAAAGCGTGAACATAACCTCCTTTGTCTTGTACTCCACACATTGTGCTATATAACCTAAAACTCTGTTAACCTTCCTAATGACTTCTGTACACAGTCTAGATATTAGTGACGAGTCCACAACAACTTCCGGGTACTTTCTCATAAGTAGTATGTTGAGCTTTCAGACCTCTCATTGTGATTTCAAATCTAAGATTTCTGTTTCCTACTGTACCCCAACTCTGATAAGGTCCCTCACAAACTAACCTTTTCTTTTCTATCTTTTAATCAATTTCTCTCCCGTCTACACACTACACTTTGAAATCCTACTTCTTCTATTTTCAGCATGTCATTAAATGCCTTCTGAAAATCACAATAAATAATATAATATGCACCATTTTCATCATATCCTTTTGTTGCTTCCTCATAGAATTCCATGTTTGCTGATGACATTGTCATCTGTAGCAATAGTAGGGAGCAGGTTGAGGAGACCCTGGAGAGGTGGAGATATGCGCTAGAGAGGAGAGGAATGAAGGTCAGTAGGAACAAGACAGAATACATGTGTGTAAATGAGAGGGAGGTCAGTGGAATGGTGAGGATGCAAGGAGCAAAGTTGGCGAAGGTGGATGAGTTTAAACACTTGGGATCAACAGTACAGAGTAATGGGGATTGTGGAAGAGAGGTGAAAAAGAGAGTACAGGAAGGGTGGAATGGGTGGAGAAGAGTGTCAGGAGTAATTTGTGACAGACGGGTATGAGCAAGAGTGAAAGGGAAGGTCTACAGGACGGTAGTGAGACCAGCGATGTCATATGGGTTGGAGACGGTGGCACTGACCAGAAAGCAGGAGAGCTGGATGTGGCAGATTTAAAGATGCTAAGAGTTACACTGGGTATGACGAGGATGGATAGGATTAGAAATCAGGACATTAGAGGAGCAGCTCAAGTTGGACGGTTGGGAGACAAAGTCAGAGAGGCGAGATTGCAATGGTTTGGACATGTGCAGAGGAGAGATGCTGGGTATATTGGGAAAAGGATGTTAAAGATAGTGCTGCCAGGGAAGAGGAAAAGAGCAAGACCTAAGAGAAGGTTTATGGATGTGATGAGAGAGGACATGCAGGTGATGGGTGTAACAGAGCAAGATGCAGAAGACAGGACTATATGGAAGAAGATGATCCACTGTGGCAACCCCTAATGGGAGCAGCCAAAAGAAGAAGAAGAAGTAAACACAACCTACCCACATATGAACTCATAACTGATCAGCAAAACCCCTGTCTTTGCCATTTGCTGCTCAATCTTTTCCTTAATCATTCCTGCACATTAAGCTTACTGGCTTATAGTTACCTTGGATCGGCCCATTCACCCATTTTATATAACAGGATAATATTTGCTATTAATAAGCTAATTTTTTTATGTGAACTTTTATACTTTTATATTTTCGTAGTAGCTACTAATCTAAACCACATAAAAGGGGAAGTGTTTGCTTTTTGTTTTGCTTTGCAACTTAATTCAGACAAGAAAATGGTTGAGCACCAAATAAAGAATTAAAATGGCCATTTTGTGGCATTACTGAAATAAGTACATGGGTTCTGAACCACTGGATACACTGGTATGCATGTAATTAATGTGAATATTGACAAAATGATACCTTTGTGCATGCATATCATATGAACATGTACTGATAAGGCATGTCAAAATGACACTTGACACTGTAGGGAGACTAAAAAAAAATGGGTAAACTTTGAGAACCAGACATAGACAATGACCAAGCTGGAATTCAATTTGAGTCTCTTAGACACTAACCACTGCACCACAGTCTTCCCCTCTTACTCTAGCTAAAAACAACAAGCTATCAATCATATTTATTTTAAATTACTTATTACAGTATTTTCAAACTTCATGATTCAGTCTTGAATTGAAGAGGTTAAAAGTCAAGAGCAACTGACACCAACTGAACTGACCTTGTCAATAGTGTAAATGGAACAGCTGATTAGTTTTCCCATTTTAGTTATATAAAAAGAGAAATCCCTCATGGGAAGTTTGGGACTCGGGAATGATTCTTTAATTAGAGACATTAATCACTGTGACCACTGCTGTCACACCTCTTAATCAGAAGCGTGTAATTAGATCATTAGTATCTCATTAAGAAACTTAATGTGGTGTGGAAAGCTGTTAAATGCATAAAATGTATACTATCTTATTGTGCACAAGGTATGTCCTACAATTTAAATAGCACTCTTATAACATACAGTATGTTTTGCTGGCAGTAAATAGCACTGGACCAGATTGTTAAAAGAGGAACCTATTAAAGTGATCAGAGGAGCAAATGGCAATGTCATGGTATACTGTATGTACAGGAATGTTCTTAACAATCAAGATGAAGTAATTGTGTGGGTATTTGACTGCAAGGATCACAAAGAAGTCTGATTATTATATTTCTGTCATAAACACATCTGGTACAAAAATGTTAAAACTTTAATTTTAGCCATGTCTTAGGGTAAATTAGTTTTTGTAAGGAGAAGTTTATAACAAGACCTCAACAGTTTTATGTATTAATATGTTGTAGAACTTTCAAACCATGGAAGCTTGTGAATACTGTAAACCACAAGGCTGCCAATTCAAAGTACTGCACATCTCTAATTAATTGTATGAAGCTGAATGAACCATGACTCTTAATCACTGCAGAAATATGGAATCAAAATTGCTGTGCGTTTCTCAGTATTACTCAGTAGTTAAGATAAGGAAAAAGCTAGGAATTAAGACACTTGCAAACCTTTATAGACAGTGTATTCTTATCTTATGAGCATTTGCACTACAAATTTTACTTTCCAGCTACATTCTTTTTCCCTATACACAAATAAAAATTTTATCTGAAAGAAACCTACCCAACATTCCACATCTTGCATTACCATCTATTGCAGAAGCTATATGGGTTAGTCTTGGTCAAGACTCATAGTGCATTTCAACAATAACAAAAATATTTCAAGGAATCTATTCTTTAAAGACCTTTCAATTGGCATCTCAGAAAAGGAGGGGAACTAAGCCATACAAAGAACACACCCTAGTTCTATGCATACCAAGCATTCCATATTTTAACTAAAATTCTTTCATTGAGCACATTTATTGTCTAAAATGTAACCAGGGCAAAATCTAATTTACCATCTGGCTCCTGCCTAGTATAGTTTTTGAAATGCAGTAAACATCCTTTTAAATAACAATCTTTACATAGTGTATTTCTGACACAGCATTAGTGTCAAAATTACTCCTAATCCAGTGATATTTGGTGTACTCCGAGATGTCATTAAAGTGCATAGGGATAAATCGAATTTTATGGCCTATAACACAGTACTAGTAAGCAGACTTATCTCGCTCAACTGGAAGAATGTTCTATATTATCTCAAATTAGAAAAATCTTAAAGGATTATGTACAAAACTTTTTAAAAACATAGCAAGAATTCATTAATATTATTTTAGAATAAACAAATTGGGCCTGTGATTAACTCTCTAATTCTTCTACTAAACTGAAAAAGTGAGATTGTTTCTGTATTGCTTGCTTCTCTCTTCTTTTCTCTTGAATCTTGTTTTTCTCTTTTTTCCTTTGCATTTCTATTATTCCTTTGCATTCTCTATATTGATTTTAAAGTAAATGGTTGTATCTAGGGCGGCATGGTGGCACAGTGTTAGCGCTGCTGCCTCGCAGTTCGGAGACCTGCGTTCGCTTCCCGGGTCCTCCCTGCGTGGAGTTTGCATGTTCTTCCCGTGTCTGCGTGGGTTTCCTCTGAGTGCTCCAGTTTCCTCCCATAGTCCAAAGACATGCAGATTAGGTGCATTGGCAATTCTAAATTGTCCCTAGTGTGTGTGCTTGGTGTTTGTGTGTATGCCCTGCGGTGGGCTGATGCCCTGCCCAGGGTTTGTTTCCTGCCTTGTGCCCTGTGTTGGCTGGTATTGGCTCCAGCAGACCCCCGTGACCCTGTAGTTAGGATATAGCGGGTTGGATAATGGATGGATGGATGAAATGGCAAAAGTGCTTTAAGTATTGCTTCAATTTACGAAGTAGGAAGAACAACAGTGACAGATATAAAGCATGATTCCAGCAAAATTGAAAAACGTGTTGAAAATGGAAACCACTGACGTCAATGTTATTCTGTATTAATGTTAATGTTCTTCTAAATTGGAATTTTCTTTTTAAATTCTGTTATACAATATTATGTTTTGTTAATATATTGTGATGTGCAGGCAGCTTCTGATGTGTTGTGGAGGAGCAGAAAGGGTAGAATGAATGGTATAAGTGATTGGACTGGGTGAAGGGCTTCTGCTCTATGAGTGGTGGACACACCTCTTAGAAGATGAGTGAGAGGAGAAGATAGGAGAAATAGGAAGGTGCGGCAGAAGGAAGTTTTGAGTAGGGAGTCAGTAGACAATAAGCAGTAGTGTTTGCGGTATAGAGAAAGACAGAACACGAGGGGCAGGAGATAAATATCGGTAGGAAAAGCTTTGTTTTATTGTTTTGGAGATGGGCTCTGTAATCTATATAACAGAGTATAAAACAGGGCTCCGTTTGTTACGGAACAAATACTCCAAGTAAAACATAGAAAGCTCCAGTTCCTCTGAGTTGTATTTGCTTATCTTACAATGGTCATTACAATATAATATAAATTAATTAATTTTGTTAATACTATATTATATTTTGTTAATATAGTTTTTTTTTGTTAATAAATACGACCACTCACTAAACTATTTTTAAAGAAGCTGTTCTGTTCAGCATAGTGGGTGCGACAACGCACTGCAATCAGTGCATGTTCCCAATTTCTCTCTCTCTCTCTCTGTTCTCTATCTTTTTCTCTTATTCGTCATGGCCCCGGACCCGACCCATGATGGATAATCAAGGTTTTACTGTATATAAAAATATTTTATTTGGGAAGTTTGTTTTTTATTCACTTCTTGTAGTATGTTAGATTCAACTTACATTAAAGACATTTATGATAAAACGTGAAAAGTAGTTTGAATTGAAGGATTAATTAGAATGCAGAGAGCAACACTTATGTCATTTAAAGAAATGCAGAAGTCAAGATTGGTACTTTTATAGAAAAAAATGTCAGTACTGACAAGTTTGTAGATCAATATGAGTTTCAGTTTTCTTCCTACCAAGAATATATCCTACTCTGGGGTTTTTCACAGCTAATTAATAAAATAAACTCACTACACTTATTAAGTGTAAGAAAGAAAGCTGTGCTTGATTTTAACTACAGTCAATTAATTAATCTCTTAAACTAAAAAAATCATTTGTCTTTATGATTAGTAAATAACAGCCAAAGGATGTGGCAATTGCCCATTTCTCTGGCTAACTTGCTTACTGTTTAAAGAAGAACCATATACCCTCCAGTTAAATAGACTTACAAATTACATTTGTATTATTTATAATTGCAAGTTGTCTTCTCAAAAGAGGTTTGATATTTTTTCAAAAGCAATTAATCCTAGTTCTGCTACCTCAGATAACTATTAATAGCAAAAAGAAGAATATGGAAGATGAAAGAAAAGAATATCTTACAATAAAATACAATGTAGAGAAAGTACTGTCTGATTCAAAACAGAACTCTAAAGAGGGCAAGTCAGTCCAAATAAATGAGGGCATTAGTATCTAAGAACAAACTAATATAACCATCAGTAGGTATAATATAATTTGTTTTCTGGGATATGCCTGGGAAACTGTGTTGAACATTCACCCTTATCTTTTCATCTACAGTAAGTGTTTGCACTTTCTTACCACTTCCAGTATGTCTATGCTTAAAGATGCTGCAGAAAAGACAATGAAAGTAGAGTATGAGCATCATTATAGTGTCTGATACTTTAGTAAGTGCCTAAATCTTCCCCATCCAAGGTAATATACAGTACAAACTGCTGGTTTTGCAATAGTTTTAATATTTCGGCTGAAGTGAGTCCATTAGACTCAGACAGTGAGCCAGAATTGGAAACTACCACTTTTTACAGTGGTAAATTTGAAAGAGCCATTTTTTCTGACAGCAATAGGTGGATGAACATTTCATCAATTGAAGTAATTCACACATCTAGGTGCTACTCTGGGTTTTATAAGAATTGATGCAAAGTGTTACTTTAAGCATAGGGTTTTTTTAACTTCTTTTTTTCTTGGATGAAATTTGGACCCTTTTCAGCAGAAGATAAGAGTTGTTAGACACTTAATGAATTCCGCATTTTTGCAACAGGGGCTCAAACCTTGCACATCACAGGCATCTTAAAAAAGAAATGCAAAGCACAGTGCTGTCAGGAAAGATCATGGACTAAGACAAAGATGAAGTTGCATGCAGGAAAACTTTGATTATGTCTCAACTGAAGGGATTTAAACAAAGCTATCAAACATCTTCACTATGCCTCATGAATGTTTGATTACCATTGCACCCAAGCTAACCAGAGAATGCTAGTCCTGTGGGGACACTAGATTGTAAAGCTAGAATAAAAAGCATTCAAGACCACATAAGCAATTAGACAGATTCAGTTAAAATCTCTGACTTCCTAATGTCATAATTTCAGATCAAGAAATTTTGAAATTTAAACTGCTGAAACATGGTTATGGTAATGGATATGTACTTGTATATTATAATGACAGCACCAAACAAAAACTTGACTGAAACATTGTTATAATGTGTTATAACATTCTCATAAGCAAGAAGAATGACTTAACTCCACAAAACTAGAGTTCCTGCTTTTGTGGAGAGTTACCATAAAATATTCCTGTATATATTGCTTGTAGTACTATACCCTCAGTTAGAAAGGAAAGGGGTTATACAGCAGATGCACAGATATGCTTTTAAACCAGGGCAACAACTTCAGAAAAGTCATGTACGTGCAGATAAACACCTGCATTTAACTGGCCGAAAAGTGAAAGAAATCCAATTCATAAAAGAGCAGAGATGTCTTGAGTAGCAGTAGAGGTTCTGAGCATGTGAGAATATAACAAACATTTTAGTATCAAGTTTCAATTTCTTCTAATAAAGCATAGTTCTGTTACTAGGTTTTGATCACTGTACATCAATTAAAAGTACATTATTTGTACATTTAAACAAAATAAGATATATAATTAAATCACAAATTATGATGTCGAAACAAAAGCACATCAAACTAAATACAGAAGAAATATATTTAAAATTGATTTTTAAAATCACTTGTTTAAATAGAATAGTAAAATATAACATTTGCAAACATTTAGTTTTTATTACAACATGCACTTTTTATTTTCCAAATGATGTACTACATGAATGAAGGACACCATAGGGACAAAGGACATAGTGAGATCCACAACTACAAGCATCAGTTCTGTAAGCAGCCTTAAAAGCACCCCCAAGGAAAAGATGTTTCAAGGAGATAGTTAAGTGTAAGCTCAATAAATATTTCTGACAGATGCAGTCTTACCATTTTCAAGAAGACAAATTGTATCTTTGCTGTTAGACCTACATCACAAATATTAACTGATGAAATGGAAGTTGAAACAGGCACTTGGTCAGGATTGCAGGACTAAATGCAATTGAAGAAACATGAAAATGATAGACATGATCTGACAAAAATTGTTGCTTAGGCACCACTATCTGTGAGAAGACAGTTTAATTGGGAGAGGCAGGCACTTTTTCTGCGGGGGATTTGAGTCTCAGCCAGTAATAACAGGAGATAAATGGGTGCCCTGGGGAAATTAATGTGTGTGGTCTATAAATTTTCTAGTTTTTTCTTTTATTAGTATCACATATTCTTGTGTTATCATTTACCCAACTTATTTTAGAGGCTTCACCACGAATGTGTCGACAAACGTTGAGATAGACTAAATACAAATTAAAAATAAAAATGATTTAGTATAATAAAAATATTGTGTGGGTCTTTTTCAGGTGCTCTGATTTCTTCCTACTGTTCAAAGATGTGCAGGTTAAGTAAACTGGAGATGCTTAATTGGCTTTTGTGTGTGTTCAACCTGCGATGGACTGGTGCCGTGTCCTGGGTTTGTTCCTGCTTTGCACCCTGCATTGACTGGGATAGGCTCCAACACCTCCCACAACCCTGGTCTGGATTAGGCAGGTTGGAATATGCCATGACGAATTCTAATTCTTAATGTTACAACCCGTTACCAATAGTGCTAACACTAAAACTCTGAAATTGCTTTAACAAATACATCTTAATTTAGTACTAATTTTTTATATTCAAAACAGACTATAAGAACAAAACAACTAAATTTCATTACATTGTACAAAAGAAAAACATACTGTACATAATGCAGTTTGAAAGATAGTGTTGCTTACTCATTACTGAAAGGTCTTAGATTTGATTCATGGCCCTGCCATTATCTATATGGAATCTGTACAGTTTAGACTGTCTGTAAGGTTTTCTTTCTGGGTACCCTGATTTTCTGTCGCATCCCAAAGACACGCATGCTATGCTGATTTTTGACACTGAATTGACCTACGGTGAAAGCAGTAGCACGTTATAGGATCAGTCCAGTCTTGACAATAACACTTCTAATTTGGTTACAACTCCTTGAAATGTCACACTACAAAAATAATTTATCATTACAGAGTATCATGGTACATGATGTAGACTATTTGTTTTGGCAATAGTATTATCTGTATATAACACTTCTTTTTGAGATTAAAATATTTAGCTTGTATTCTATTGTCTATAATTAAAAGTCAGTTGTCAGGATCAAAGGTAAAAGAAAACATTTGATGAGAATACCACCTCTGCATTGTTGGTTTCTGCCTTGCAAACAATGCTATAGAGAACATAGATAATTTTAACTTTTATACATTTACTTCCTTTTACCAGAAAACTGACTTGTGATTCTACAGATCTCCATGTGATTTACATGATTATCCATTTCTATCTTTTTCTAACCTGCTTATCCCATTCTAAGGCGCAAAAGCCTATACTTGCTGTTACAGAGAGCAAGATGAGAACAATGTTCACATTTACATTAACTTATATGAGGTCAATCTGGATTCACCAATTATCTTAACCACCTACATGTCTTTGAGATGTGGGAGGAAAATTGGAATACCCAAAACAGCCTGCCAATTGTTATGATTGAAAAAAATGCAGGACTTGCCTCTTGTTTCAATAACTAAATTAAAAGTTAGAATCACTTTCACCAAATGTCTTCTTCATTTTTAATTATTTCAAATAAGTTTCTATTTAAGTTTCCATTTAGTTTTCACTTATATACACTAAAATATTCAGTGTGTCCTTCACCGTAAATTTAGAATCATAACTCACTCAGCAGAGTATCCTTGATTTAATGTGTACCTAGTCAGCCAAATTACACAAAGCACTGTGACAAGGATTTCACCATATTCTCTAAATGGATATGGTAATTGTAACATGGGAAATAATACTAATCTTTTCAATGTGACATTTTTGTTTCTAGTAATTATGGAAGTGCAGTGGCTAACATGGCTTACCTTTCTGTTTCAGAGATATAGATTCACCTTCAGCGTGAATTTTTTTTATTTGTAAATAAGCCTGACCAGTTGCTTTTATCTTCCTAATGACGTACTTTTAGGTTAATTGATGTATATATCCTAGATCAACAAGTTTGTGTATGCGCATCTTGTAAAGAACTGGAGATCTAACCAACCAGAGTTAGGACCAGCCAGCACCTACTGCTACCGCAATATACCCTGCTTTGTCCTGACACAGCAATAGAAAACTAAATCAGAACATGAATGGGTGCAATTATTGACAATAATACTCTCTTATCAATGCCCAGTCAATGATCCTTTACTTTTTACACATAGATTTCTTATCAATTTGTTTTGTTTTGCAAAATAAATGAAGCTTAAAACATCTTTTATGAGTGAATATAGTTCTAATACAAGCCAATTCATTTAGCAATGTAAACAAGTTTAACATGTTTAAAAACACAGTTATGATTAACTACTGCTGAATATTCTGTTCTTCATTCTCATGTGTTACTCCAATAAACTGATGTAAACTTCATATATTGTACCAAGATGCCTTTGTTCCAATTTGTGTCAAATGAAGAGCACAGTGAAAGTGCCTCATTGATTTTAATTCTTTTTTCTGAAATTAACCTGCCTTACTAATTTCTTAAAGACACAAATGATGCTATTGAACAAGAATTTATATGAGCATTTGAATGATTTAATAGATTTGCCTATTTGAAAATGCACTTTAAAATTCTTCATGTTACTCTTAATTCTCTGTTTACCATTCCTCTGAAACAAATGAATGTCATCCCAAAACACAATACATTTTTACAGCCACGACAGCCACAAATTTCCAGGTCTTACTTACACGATAGTTTAGAAACACAGGACAAATCTGACAGTCTGGCATGTGACAATTTAGGCTTCCTTTCTAGTGCAAACACTTTCACCCAATCAGTACCTCCAAAACATCGAATATGACAAGGTGAGATTTCACTGTTAATTAATTAATTAATTAATTAATTAATATATTCTCAATCATTGTACTCTGCAACTTGCCTAATGCTCGCCAAGGCTGATATATTTATCTTGTCAGCAGCAGGTGAGGTTTAAAAAGGACAGGTGGTATTTAGGATCTTGTTTACTCTAAACTATATATACACTGTATAATAAAACACATGTGTACTGATAAACATACACCGTATACCAAGATTTTGTCTTATATACTTTATACACATATATTTAATAGTGAAGTTTTATTGAATCAACTGCAACATATTTGTGAGTTGCTTAAAATGATTTAATTTCCCAGGTATTCCCAATTATGTAATAACTAATAATTTAGGAGGTTATGAATATGTAGGTTTCTTTTGATCAAAATTTCAGTAAAGAGTGAATGTATGTTTAAGAATGATTTATGTCCTAAATGGCACATTATAAGCTTTCTCCTAATCTTTTGTGGAACTGCTTGATGCCAACTTTGTGAGTTTTTTTTTTTTTGCTGTTGATTCCATTTACATTTTACTCTTCATTGTACCTTCTGCTTGTCATTTACTTTATGGTTAGCCCATTTTTTATTATTATATTTAATATCACATATGTGCGTCTGAGGGACACACTTCAGGGTTCATCCAAGCTATGTAATTTCCCAACAGGGCAAGAGAGGGTGCTACTTCTAAAAGTGTCATCTTTTTTCTCATTTTCAACAGCGAGAAGACACCTACAGTATTTACAGTAACTAACCCGGCATCTTCAAGCTGGATAGCTATAAAAAACTGACAAATGATGGTGTCTCATTTGGACCCAGACGAATGTACAGGACAGAGGTCTGAGATCCCTGTTTGCTCACAAGAGTCATTTACTTTAAGAGCCTGAGAGGCAATTTATGTTCTGTTTTTGTGCCCACAAGCACCTGCTTTGTTATTTGTTGCCACAAATTAAAAGAGGAGACCTAGCTTGCAACACATCACTTCATACATGTTCCTTTACTGATTCCCCTCATCAGGTTAGGTTGGACAGCATGCACTGATACAGCACATTGCCGTACCCACCACATAATGAAACAGCTCAGAATCCCAGTTGGCAAAGCATCAGGCAGAAATGCAGTCCAGTCCCACTCTCCAGAAATTACCATCTATCTGCTGCAGCTGGCTGTTATGTGAGTGTTCCCTTGCCTGGTCCAGCGACTTGGGTCCTCATCAATGAGGATGATTCACGGGGAATCACCGTAATGCCATAACTGACACTCCCTTGCAGGTAATGTGCCTCATTCAAGACTCTATGAGCAAGTCAAACTCAAATTAACAGCACCCAAAGATTCTCAGAAGAGGCACAGTACCAAAGGAGTCCAGTCTTCATCTCAGGTCACTGGATAGTGTCCATGTAGTGCAGCCATATAGCAAAACAGGTAGCACCAGGACTATAAAAACTTGAACCTTCATCCTTTTGCAAAGATATAGCAAGTGCCATGCTCTCCCAATCTGTCTATTGACTTCAGAGGAAGAGTCACCAGAGACATGAATGTCAATGCCGAGGTAAGTAAACCTCTTGATGCAGTTGACATTCTCTCCGCAGACAGACACACTGCTGATGGCTGTGCCCAAGAGGTCATTAAAGCCCTGAATCTTGGTTTTTATCCAGGACACTCATAAACTTTTTGCTCAGTGTCTTGAGAGCCCCGATCAAAGCCTCCACTGACTCTGCGAAGATCACAGCATCATCGGCAAAGTCAAGAACAGTGAATCTTTCTTCACCAAAACATGCCCTGCAGATGCTGGATCCCATGACCCTACCCAATACCCAGGCCATGCAAACATGGAACGGAGTAGGAGCAGGAACACAACCCTGATGAACCCCAGAATCAACTGGAAAAAGCGCAGAGGTTCTGCCTCCACTCTGCACAGCACTCATAGTACCAGTGTACAGGCTGGCCATGACATCCGGCAACTTCAAGGGGAATCCCGCAAAGTCTCAGGATGTCGCACAGGGCTGCTCCATCAACTGAGTCGAACACTTAATGAAAATAAACAAAGGCTGCAAAGAAATTCTGCCAATATTCACATTTATGCTCAATGAGAACCCTCAGTGCCAGGATGCGATTGATCGTAATCTCCTTAGGCATAAAACCAGACTGCTCATACAAAGGCTGCAAAGAAACTCTGCCAATATTCACATTTATGCTCAATGAGAACCCTAAGTGCCAGGATGCGATTGATCGTAATCTCCTTAGGCATAAAACCAGGCTGCTCCGGTTGCTGGTAGGTGAGCAAGTGGTCACAGATCCTATTGGGGAAGACCCTAGCAAGGACCTTCCCTGGTACCGAGAGCAATGTTATCCCACTGTAGTTGCGCCAATCCAGATTAAAACCCCTTCCCTTTCCAGCCATCCACATTATTTACATTTTTAAAAGTATTACCTCTGTTCATTGCTTATACAGATCTGTGAAAAAAGATATAATTAATATTGTACTCTACTGATAAGGTCAAAGTTCTGCTCCATAAAGGAAGAACATAATAAAGATGATGTTTGAGAAGCCATGCATGTGAAACTGATTTTATTCAGAATATTTAATTCATGCATTAAAATAACAACAAACACTGATGCCAAAGATTATGCCATGCACAACTGCAAGATTATATTGAAGGTATTTTAGGAATTTTAGTTATATAGAAAGCAAGTGTTCCAAAGTCATGGTTAACTTCTTTTAAGCAATTTCCAGATGAAAAAGAAGAACATGAAGAATGCATTTTACCATACTGGTACTGTATATGGTAAGATTTTTTTTTAACCACACTGGATCAAATGTATTTTCTCAGGAACCAAACAGCTCTAATAAACAGCAGTTGCAGGTCTTAATGATTTATTTCTTTTGCTGTCAATGCAGCACTGGCATGATAGTCTTTTCATAAACTTTAAAAGAAAACATGAAAAGGTGCTGCAGCTTGCAACTCAATGTATGCAGACTGCAAGGAACTGTGCTTCTGGGGGAGATATTAACAATTAGAAGCAACTGTGAGCAGATGCTCCTCTATTTATGTATGTTACAGGCTTATTGGGAGAGGCTACAAACTAACACTAACTTGCAGGTTGGAGGCTGCAATCTTAAGTGAAGTGCCTAACAAGTTAACAGCAGCAATAAATACCTGTTGGATATGTTGTGAAGGTAAAAACACAGGTATGTAAGAGAAAAATAACAAAAAGGTAAACTCAGTGTTGAGAAAAACAGGACAAATAAGAAATGCTACAGATATGGAAATACAGATCAATGAGCAAAGATACCAAATGTCTGACACAAGAGACACGTCAGAATCGTAATGGTCAAAATCATTTTTCCAAAATATTCAGGACAATGACCTCCAAAAAGCAAACAGCTAACAATGTTGTGGGACAGAACACACATAAAAAGAACTGAGAGCAACTCTTAGGCAAAAAGGCAGCTGTGAAAATTGGTGTGCTAGTTATACACATGGCATCTGAAACAGATCTGAAATAAGCACTTCTGTTTCAATACACAGAAGTATTCCAACGTGTGGGTAAAGCAATTCTTAAGCCATTAGCTTTACTTTTCTTGTAAACACCATTTCATTTGAGAGAAACCATCAAAAAAATGTCAAAGAATGTGTAGATGCGGACATTACTGAATCTGTTAATATCCTTATCTGTAGGTAAATCCAGTGATTATAGTTCTAAATACAAATTTAGAAAACAGACTTTGCCTTAATATGTGATAAGTGATTGTCAGAGAACTACCCAACTTCAGCGTCAGGTGTAGTCTTAAACAAGGTATGAATGTATCTACGGTATTCAGTAAATTAGATCTGAAATGGAGGTATCACCAACTTAAGCGATATACTGAATTATGCTAAATCACATTTTTTGCCGCGTACAATGTTGCATTAAAAAGCAAATACACTTATTTGAATTATCCTTAGGTGCAGGGGCGGTCCTAGCCTGTTTGGTGCCCTAGGCGAACACCCCCTCTGGCGCCCATATATTTTTTTTGGCGATGGCCAAGATGCCGGCCCCACTATGATGCCGCCCTGGGCAACAGCCCATGTCGCCCATATCAAAACCCGCCACTGCTCAGGTGTGAGGAATGCCAACAAACGACAGCTGCTGCATTAGCTGGTATAGAAAGTGCTGAAAACCTCTCAGGTGATGTTAATGTGTACAGCTAAGACCAGGCAACATATGTCAAATAGTTGCTTGTTGTATTTCAATGTCTGGGAGAATGTCCTTTGATACTGAACCCTTTAAAATATAATACAAATGACTACAATTTGATGAAAATTTCACTGATACAAAAAGAAGTTAGACCCACTGAAAAGGGAGTCTTTGCAGTGGTAGTAATAATTATGTAGTGCTTGTCCTATACAGAAGCCTGTTAATCTGTGAATGCCTCAAAGGTGTGATGTTTTCTTGGTTGTCAGCTATAGTAGCAGATTCATCCTACAGTTTCTGACACTGTCAGAGCCAGATACTCCAAAACCTTAGCTCAGAAACAACAAAGTGAGATAGCTCCTGTTTGATGTATCAAATGTTGTTTATTGGTTATGAAAACTGACACCATTAACAGAAAGCAACACCCCAGCCGTCATATGGGTGTGCGAAAGACTTCACCCATATGTATATAGGATTCACTGTCTAGAAGATGTTTGAATGCATTAACAGCACACACTTAAAAACTTCTACATGTATTGTAGGTTGGGTTTTGACATTAAAACCTTATAATTTTAGAGTTGTTTATTTATTTAATTTGCTGACACCTTTAATCAAGGCCACTTACAACTTTGAGATATAATATTTTTTTTCCAATTGGACCACAGGAAGGTGAAGTGACGTGCTCATGGTTACACAGTGTAAGCAGCGGGGTGAAGACTTTCATTTTTATGTTGCACTAATGTTACAGACGGACAAGCTCTGTGTCAGCATCATTGCTGCCATTATGCTGCTTTTGTACATTCTTTTATAGTAAAAAAGAAAGAAATAAAAACAGTCACATCATGCAGTATTACATAAAGTTCAGAACAATAGTGATAGTAAAAAAGAAAGAAATAAAAACAGTCACATCGTGCAGTATTACATAAAATTCAGAACTATGGTGATGTCTGCTTATTTAAGTCAGAGCATAAAAGAGTTGGTCAAAGTATAGACAAAAAGTCAGTGAGTCTGCTTTGCCTCTGGTGACGAATACACTTGCTATCAAGCTTTATGGGTCACCATGGAGAGATACCTGACCTGAAACAGCACAGTGCAGGTGCCATTGATGTCCAAGCAGCTAAAGAGCTGATGACAAAGAGTGCAATCACGTGTTCCTTTTACCTCACTCAGACTTCTCCTAAGGCAGACATGGTTTGTTGTTATTGTTTTATTAATTGTATGTTGCCTACATTATAGCCTGCATTGGCTTATATTATACTTTCCCCAATAAATCTAGGCAATAATCACTGCAAATTGATCATGCTAATATTTCCATCCATTTGGGCTGAAAGTTAAGATAGTTAGGTAGACTTGTTTTATAAATGATACATTTTATGACAATGTGCAATTTAAAACATTTAACTAAATAACCATATCAGTATATCCTGTATGATCCATAATCAAGATACATATTTAGCTTTTTAAGTTTACTATTTAAAAGCATATTCCCAACACGTTAGTCTAATTAATGACTTCTCCTCTTTGAGTAACAGCTGTGGGGTTGACTCGTGTGTATCACACAGTTAAGCAAAACCTGAGCTATAACAATTTTGATTGTACATAAAAGCTGAACTATGATTTTATGTTTCTGTTTTTTAATATTTAGTTGTTTGTGTAACTGTCGGTGCTTCTCATATGTTGTCTTACAACAAAGCAGCTTAAGCCATATACATTGATTTTTCCAAATATTATGCAACCCCCAGAGGGGTGTGGGGAATGTTTAGTATTTGTTGGGTATTGTTTCTCTTACACAAAACTGTTTAATCTAACTGGAATAATTTAATATGCATAGGCAAGTGATTATTAAAATTGCTTTGCATTAAAAATGAATCAGATTTATTTCTGCTTTATAAAAAAATATTAATATGCTTTAAGGAAGTACAATAAATTGGGATTAAAAACCAGTTAATTAAAAAATGTAATTGTGTGATTAATCACAGTTAAATTTTTTAATCGAACAGCAGCCCTAATATAAACTGTATATAATATGTATATGTATGCAATGGTTGCTGTGTCACAGTATTTTTTTCTTATGACTGACAAGATTATGACCTGTGAGTATAAAATGTGTCTGAATCAACTTGTGAGTGCCCGTGATCCAGCATAGAAGGTAGAAGAAGGTAGGAGCAAGAAAACAGTGTAGGATGACTGAAGTATATCATTATCCTGTTTGCCTCTCTAAGTCAGCAAGTTTTGTATAAGTCATTATACAACACTTCTGAATTCTGAAAGTGATGCCAGCAATACATATACTGAGGTCTATTGGTTAGAAAGTCCAAAACACAGTTGCAGCGGATGGCACTGCATCCTAAACTAAGGGGTTTGATAGTCAGGTAAAATAGTGTTAAATGCTGAAATGTAGTCTATAAACATGAAACTGGCATAACAAATTCTTAAATCCAGATGTGTTAGAATTGATATGTCATGGGTGTCAGGATACATATTTTTGCATTAAGATGGGTCATTACACTACATATGTTGTGATTAACACTTTTTATTTATTTTCCTTGAGCTTTATTTAAGCTTAAAATCATTTTCCCAAACTATTCAAGATTGGTTGAACTTACTGGGGATTATGCGTCATTCTCTCTTTGTTATTTTGGTATTTGATCCCTGCTTGAAATAAGACTATGAGTTTTGGTTTTGCATTATGGGTTTTGAAGATGATTCTTAACTTCTAGTCTTGACCTCAGCTTTGCTTTTTTTGGTACCTCATTATTCTCCTGGTCCCTCCATTCAAATATTTTACTCTTTCTTTCAAAAGTACAGACTATGCACATTTGGGTATGTTATAAAACACAGCAACAGGCCAACAGTGGCTCCCTACTTTCACTGTGTACAACCTTGCCCTTTTTTGTTAATTGCATGTATTGCTTTGCTCTGCCTGAAAAAGGAGAACCTAAAGGTATATTGTAAAAAGAAACACATTACTTTCAGTCAGTCAGAGAGATAAATTACTAAATGTAAAAAAAAATTGTTTCTAAAAATGTCAGTAATACTTACGGTATATACTCGCGGATAAGTTCTTTATGATCGATTTTTCAGGTTTCAAGACCCAACTTATACGTGAGTATATACGGTACATAAACATCTTAATAAAAGGATAAGGGTGTGTGTGTCTGTGTACCTGTGTGTCTATCCGATTGCTATGTCTCTGTCACTCAACACATGGCACACCAGAAACATTAACACTGCTGTTATGAATTGCATACCAAATGGCATATAATAGGGAGTTATGCATTGCATTTTCCATTCCAGCAGATGGGACATTACAAATACTTGTAGTAATGCTTTTCATTACAACAAATATTTGTGATGCACCATCTGTTGGAATGCATTCTATTATTACATTCATTAAAAAATACATTGCAATAGATGGTGCATGCAAAGGTTAATAATGAGGTCTACATTGATTACTTAAATGGGTAGCACAGCCAGTTTAATGGAATATTTAGGCAAACAGCAAGCAGAATGATGAACTGATTATAATATTATCCACATCAACAGTCCATATTCAGTTTTGCATGTTCGCCTTTCCTGACATCAAATTGGTGCCGGCTGTCTGCTTTGTTATGTGAAAACATTATGATATCATTTCAGGTAAGATTATATGTTTTTTTTTTTTACCCAACACAATTTTGCAGTTTTTGAGTGGCTCCTGCACTTAAAATAGCAGCCCTTTACTGACTCCCACCATGGCCCTTCCTGCACTATGCTTTTCATTTACATTCTCCTTTACTTGTTAAACTGCTGTTGCCTGTATACTTCATAAACAAAGTTTTGTGAAAACTTTGTGATGTAGATTATATATGTTTTTTTACCTAATGGAATGAACTGGAACACCAACATTTTCCAAGTTTGTATACTATTTTCTTCATCCCTTTGTATTGAAACAATGTGTGTGATTTTAAGTCATATATTGTTGAAGCACAAAGAACAAAAAAGCAAAAGTACCAATAACAATGATAAATGAATATTTATCACATAAAATTTTAAACCTATGCTCAACTATATTTTATATTTCCGTATTTTTAATATATTCAAACAGTAATTATTATAATATATCATATTATTATTATAAACTTGAAAAGAAGAACACATATGCCAGAATATTATTCATTGACCAAAATACAGTATTATTAATCTTCTTTACCCCCACCTTCAGCACAAACTTGAGAATCTAGGCCTCTGTAACCGAGTTCTGGTCTTCCTGCCATGAAGAGCCTAGGCGGTGAAGACTGGGAATAAAACCTTGTCTACTTTATCCCTCAACACTGGTGTCTCTCCTGGCTGCTGCTCTTCATTTATACTGCATGACCAAGCTCAGCAGCAACCACATTATTAGGTTTGCTGATGATAGCACAGTAATTAGTCTAATTAAGATTAATGATGAACCTACATATACAGATGAGGGAGCTAGTGTCGGGCTGCCATAAAACCAACCTTGTTGTGAACATCAGCAACACCAAGGTACAATAGTATACACTGACAACATTTTCAAGTTTTGTAGCCCCTAGATCTTGGAGAAGATGAGGTGGACGATGGAACCGTCATTATTATGGCCCTTAACTACCTGCACTTAAAAGCCAATGGGGATGGTGCATGGTGGTTGGACCATAATATTATTATTCTTCCTAATGACATTATAGGTTGGAATAGTACAGCAAAGCCATTCAAACCATTCCAGCCACAAGCTGTTTACCTCCCTAATGTCTGTCATTCAAGAATATATGTGTTGTAATAAAAATAATTTATTTCACTGAACTGTTGTCTTATTTTGCACTTCTACATCTGTACTATTTGCAATGTTGTGTATTGCACTAATGTCTGTTGTTTATATATATTTTCTGTATATAGTAACTTCATTTGTTTTCACTAATAACCAAGTAAGACTGAATGGAAAGGCATTCCAACATGCCTGCTGAAACATGTTGAACCTAGAATTCATAAACAGATATACATGTCTGACCACAGCACTGGACTCACTATTATAACCAAAGGAAGCTTAAAAACAAAGTTATTTAATAGTAACTTCATTCATACTCGAGGACAAAAAAAAAAAATCAATGAATACTATTCAAGGTTTGAAACATTGGCAAAAGAATAGACTCAGAACCACAGCCAGCAGTCAGACCTTTAATGACCAGAAACATGTTGGAAAGGTCCATAAAACAAACCAAAATCAAAAAAGGTTGGGTCAAGACAGAATAATAGGACATCTGCTTCACTACTGTGCAGAGCAACTCTGTCCAGTTTACATCTGAGTTGTCTTTCTCCCTAAAAAATAGCTCTCATAGCATTTAAAAAAGAATTTCTTCATTAAAACATTGTACTGTACTCAAAACAAGGTTGACTAGTTTAGAACAATAGATACATTTTGACAAGAACAGGGCAATTAGTTCAACAAAGCTTGCCAATCCTATCTACTTAATTCCTCGAGAATAACATCAATTTCAAACAGTGGTAAGCACATATCAAGAAGACATAAGCCAATAAAGAATTAATGCTTTAAAGTAGAAGTCACCATTAATGATTTTCGTATGGGTTGTACAGAGAGACATTAACTAAAACATCAAGAAAGATCACCAATAAATATGAGGCTTCACTTGTAAGACTAGTATACAGATAATGGAAAAACAAAATAGCTATTTAAGTTAAACTATTTTATTGCCAAATTTGAAAAGTGCAAAAAATGATGATTGTTTACTATTATTATTATTACTGTTGTTTAAAAAGCAAGATTTTATAGAAAAACATGAATTTTATATGATCATTTCACTTCTTCTCTTTTTGCTGTTACTGCTTATGCATTGTTTTGTTGTTAGTTTGTAAGCTCTGACATCCTTCTTCAACATCTACTGTAACCTTTTATTTTGGTGATAAATTTTGGATAAAATGTAGTAATAGTAGTAGTACTACTCATATTAATATTGTCACATGTACAGAATGCAGTGAAATTCTTACAGTGTTGTGGTGTCCCTAGGTTTTTGAGCATACATATAAATTATACATTCTACTTTATTGCACATAATTTATGGACTTGTTTTGATTTCTTCCTATGTATTGATTACTTGTTACTGACATCTGGTGCAAATTTCATGTCAATAGATCTATCAGAAATATATTTATTGAGAAAAACATTGACACTTATATAATTTCCCTGCTGTAGATTTGCTTGATTTAAATAAAATATTTTTTCTGTATATTACTGTTCGTTATATGAATAAATTGGAAAATACATTTTTAATATCATTAGAGTTAGTCAGTATATTGAAATTCTCTGTGTATTTGGATTCAGTACATTACAAAATGTAACTATTTACAGTACCAACTGACAAATAAAAACAACCTAAGCATTTAGGCAGTACAAATACAAATACAGAATGGAGTGGTGGTTATCTAGTTTGGAGAGCCAGTGCAGCACAAATTACTGTACCATCAAATCTCCAAGATATATTTATTACACTCACATGCGCCAATATACATGGTTTCATCATAAAAGATTGTATCATTTAATTAGATAACGTGATAGGTTTTAAGGTAAGTGCTCAGTTTCTAAACCTAAACCGAATGCAGTCAATCCCAACAATAGGCAGAGCACCACTCAATAAGAGAGAACACTCACACACACTCTTGACAGTTTACAGTTGACACTCAATTCACCACCCTGGTGTGCCACCCCAGACCTTTTCCAAAGCTGCTAATTATCCTTTTATACAGCACATTGCAGAAGTGGTGCTGTATTGAGTCTCTGTTTTTGTCACCATGTTGTATAGTTGAAATAATCTGATGAATGAGATGGACATATAAATGGGTGCAAAAATTCAAACCTTAGTTTTGATTAATCACAACTTAAGTAATTTTCTAAATGAGACCTCTAAATCCAGAAGAATCATTTTGGTTAACTGATAGCAAAGTTTTTGCAAAATTTCACCAAGACATTTTTAAAGCTTAAATCCACAGTTTGTTTTTCTCTGCATTAAGAAGTGCATTTATCTGTAATTGTCAAGGACTCATAATTGTTACTCGCTCTTTAAGTGAAAGACTTTTACTGGATCATCTTTAGGAATGACTCAAATATCTATTTTCTGTGCCTACATTATTCAGTGCATAGTCATAGTGAACCAGCCAATACTGAATGAGCACTGAGCACAAGTTAATACTGTTATGAATGGGAGTTTTATTTATTACATTATACCTTTTAATGTATACATTTTGTGATGTATCATTAGTTCAAGACATTTTTAAATTTTACATTTTCTAAACAATGTTAATGTTTTATTAATATTTTTCACTGTAAATTTATCATTTTTTGACAATGGGTATCACCACTTTGTACCTTTTGTTGTTGGCAATGGCAATTTTATTGCACCACATGTATAAAACATGGTACCCATTCCTCTGTGTCCAGATTGCTGCATAATATATCAAAAAACATTTGCATGCTATGTTTTTCTCAAAAAGACTGTTGATATTTAAGAACTTGTTGTGTTTTCCAACTTTCTGTTTGCATATTGAGCTTTATTATTTGATATTCTAATTTTTTGTTTCGACATTGAACTGTTAGGACTTTTCTTTTCTCTCATCTGCTTTTCTTGCTTTGCTGTCTGCCATTTCTAACCTGGCAGAACAATTCACAGTCCACAATAAGGCATACCTACACATTTCCAGATACACTGGGCCAGTTTAGTGTAACTAATTATCAACTAATCAGATAAGTTATTATGTCTATTTTATGTCTATACAACAGGTAAACCCTCATAGACATGGAGAGAGCATGCAAACTTCACACAGAAGGAGTCAAACTAGGATTACATTGCTGTCAACAACAACAACAACAACATTTATTTATATAGCACATTTTCATACAAACAGTAGCTCAAAGTGCTTTACATATTAAAGAATAGAACAATGAAAGACACAATTATAAAACAAAATAAATCAACATTAATTAACATCGAATAAGAGTAAGGTTCAATGGCCAGGGGGGACAGAAAAAACAAAAACTCCAGACGGCTGGAGAAAAAATAAAATCTGTAGGGATTCCAGACCATGAGACCGCCCAGTCCCCTCTGGGCATTCTACCTAACATACCTTACCTGTCGGCAACTAATGCACCACAATGTCTCTTGAAACTACACATGTTTGGTGAATTTGGTGAAAAACTGACTAAACAATTCTGAAAGCCATCATACAATCAAGTAAAACTTGTACAACAAAGAAAATATCAAAATATCATACTCAAAATAGAAAATAAAAGATAAAAAGAAAGAAGAAAGCAGGATCAAAAAGAGACAAAATCTAACAAAACATAATTCAACCCCTATCCGATTATTTTGCCTAATATTTAATCCAGGGCTGTAATGACTATACATGATTTACAATGCTGAACTAATAAACAGTCAATAAATACTGGATTTGACTATTAGAAAAATAAAGCCTAGTATAGGGCAGTGTATAATTTGTTGCTTTTAAAATGTGAAAATTCCTTTTTCAAAGTTATTTTCTTCATTGTTTAAATGCGACTTGATGTTATCGAATGTTATTCTCTTCAAATAAGATTAAAATTATGCACTTGCTTTGGGCACCAAGCTAAGGAGGGCAACACAGAGTTTTTCCCCCCTAGCTGCCATGACCTTAACTCTTTGACTGCCACACTCAACTTTAGTCAAATTTTTAATAATTGCTCTTATCTGCTGTGCTTGACTTTAAAATGCATTTTTATTTATTTATTAATTTAAATATTTTTTGGCCATGGAGAGTGACTAAGCTTACTTTGAAGGTGTCATCAGATATTTGTTTCACCTCATAGTGTTAAGGGTTTCACTTCCACTGAGTGTAAACACTCGTGGGTGGGACTGGTGAGCATTTAAATCATTAGCTGATTTTTGTATGGACTCTTATCCCCTTCATTTTATCATTTATTCTATTGATTATTCATATAATAATAAGTTTCAGGCAAAACTCTAATCTCTTATTTCACTTTCAGCCTTTATTAAATTGTGTTATTCTGCCAGTTAAGCAATGGAAGGGACGAGGGGGTATCATTTTTGGGTTGTAGTTAGGGCATCTGTTGGCCTTAATCTGGTCTGATTCATTAGTTACTGTAACTCTCCATTTTCTGACTGTAATAAGCATAAAACAGTACAGTCAACCGAATACAGTAGGACTTTCAGTTTTCTGAGGTGGGAAGGAAAACATTTTTGCTTCATTCTTGGTCATAATATAAAAAATGTTCACCTTATGTAGGACTTGAAGGATTAAAAGAAATGCTTTCTTCAACAAGACAATATCCTTCCCAGTTTCTTTAAAAAGGAATTACTTTTACTGACAATGATACAAGATATTAAACTCATCTCTCTGCTACCCCTAGAAACTGACAGTGATATATTAAGCAAATGAAAATGAAACAGTAGCTAAGACAGAGGAATAAAATATAATACATATGACAATTTATTTTATAGTATATGCATATTTGGCATAGATATTATTAAAGAAGAAAATCAATAGGGGAATTCTGAACTGTAGACTAGCTGTATCTTTAATAAAGAAATAAAAACTAGTTAATACAACATTAAGGTGCAGATGTGAAAAAAGAGAAAAGTCTTGTTTTTGCTACAATTGTTTAAATTAAGGTTTTAAAGCAATGTATAAGAAAGACACTACTGAATATATTCACCTGGTGTAGCAAAATAAAATACATACAATATCATAATTATTTTAAAATATGTGGTAATTAATAATTTAGTAGTTTTACTATTTGGAAGCATCTTACTTTTAATTGATTTTGTTTAGTTATCTGGCCTTCAAATATTTTTTAAGAATTTTATAAATATTTGCATGCTTTGCTGTTGCTTTACATTCCAATAAGTCTTTTGCAAATATTCTTTTTAATTTACTACAAGTTTCTGTAGTATAAGCTCCCTTAATCATAACCAAATGCTGATATTCAGCAATTAGCAGTGCAGGCAAAAGTGTAATCTGGATATAATTCAGCAGCAAATGCTATAGAACAATGTAAATTAAAAGGAAAATTGCAAAGGAAACTTAAGCATTTTAAAGTTATGACAAAATATTGGAATGAAAATAAATAAGGACACTTCACTCAGGAATCTGATTAATTTGATTAAATAAATATAAGAATGATCAACTTAACATTAAAATGCTCATATAAGTAAAAGGCAAGACACATTTAAACAATAAAACAGATAATGTAGTGTACATGGGGGAAACAGAATTTGGGCATTTTAGAAATTACTAGTTCTGAATTAGTTTACCAAATAATTTTACAAAATATAATTTCATTTCATTTAAAACTGTGAATAATAATGCCAGTCTATGATAATCCTCGGTTTTGTCCAGTTTTGACCTAAAACTGTGTATTTTCATGTCCATTTTAGAAGAGTTTGGATTAATGGAAAAATGTCAAAACTTCAGCAGAAAAGAGAGTCAAAACACATGCCTAAAATAATCTTTTTTCAGAATAATACAAATAATATTTACAATATCTGCAAATAATAAAAAAATAAACTACACCCAATGGACATAAAAAGTATGCCATCTGGATATGGGAGGAAAACAATATGACTATATTGAGAATATGGCAGTTGAGATTCAAATTAAAGGATACAGTGCTGCAAGAAAGTGTTCTGACTGGAAGATAATAAAGTATATGCAAAATACATGCCTCTTTTATGTGTACAATATAATTGAAACAATAAATGTTAGAGGTTATTTGTGTTCTAAAAGTTCCCAGATAACTAAAAATTAGTTTCTGTTTTTTTTATAATTTACCTTAATCTAAATGCCTTTGTCTAAATTTTATTCAGAGAAAAACTGGTGAATGTGTAACTCTTTATAGTACTGATGTACAGTATAACATGACAAACTGGCAAATGTCATGCAGTATTGTTTAAATTGTATTAATTGTTCTTAATTTTCATATTCCAAATCAATACTTTATGCTTTCACCAAAATAATTACATTGCAAAATCTTGCAGATTTATTTCGCTATTACAATCAAAAGAAACAAACACATTTTTATATTATTAGGGAAATTAAATAGACATAATCTTTTTGCTTATTTAAATGCTATTTTAAAGGAATTCTCACCAAGGACTCATTTGCAAGCAGAAAGTATGCCCAGCAAAAATGTGGATTTTTCCATTCATTCATTTTCTAAACACTGATTAGAGCAAATGCCTATGAGAAGCACAGAATGCCAGACAATCCTGGCATATTCACTCTTGTACAGGAAAACAGGTCTCTTTCAGATCTAACAGGAGACCGGAGCAGTCTCCATGTAGACAATGCAAAGACTATACAACCAACACCAACAGTTTATATAACTGAATCTGTAAGGCAGCAATTACAACCAAGGAATTATGCTGCTGTACAAGGCATTGTGGTTTTGTTTCTGTTTATTTTTGACTGTTTTTTGTCCACAGCATATTGCTTGCATACTCACACTCAGTTGTGTAAAATAAAGTACACTTTGACATGCACTTAATACAATGCTCAGTGAATTAATTTTGAGTGAATTGATTTTCACAAATTATTTTTTTTCATCTTTCATAATTCCATACTTAATTCTCCAAACCACCTTGCTGCATTTGACTGTAGTCTATTCCAGCATCACTGGGTGCAAAGTAGAAACAAACCCTAACCTTTGTGTTACTTTAATGGAGGGCACCATGTAAAATTAAAAACTTTAGTCAGCGTACTAATTAAGTTCATCATCACAAACAGAATGTACAAATTGAGACACATAAGTATTTTAATTATTTTTGATAAATACATAATAATTATAGTAGAAACATACATTTTACCTATATTTATGATTCAATTAAATTCTAATGTCAATGACAGACATTCCAGTTAGTCGCTGCCAAACTAGGAATTGGACGCTCAAAGTCAAAAATATTTCTAAATTTATTTTTGTTTACAGAAAGTTTCTGATTTAAAAACTATATATTGCTACAGAAAACCCTTAGAAAAGCAAGACTACAACTTACAAAACTGGTGGTTGCTAAGAGACCGAAGGTACCCATCTGGAACTGTGTCTAAGCCCTCTGGGATGAGAGGTGAACAATAAGGAGGGTAACAGCTGAGTTGGCATTGTGCTTTGGGGTATGTCTCAGAAACTGTTCATGCATTGTGGTAACAATAGGCATCCCCTTATATTTACTTTCTCGTGAAAGGCTCATATATTTTGTTATTCTGTGATTCATCCCTTTCACTGTGGCATTAGGTTCATTAGCTTTCAGGCGCGAGAAAAGCAAACTTTCTTCTGATGAGCTGCACTTAATGTTTGTGCGCAAGAGTGCATTTATGAAGGATGAGAGATTTTTAAATATCTCCATTTTGCTTTTTTAAAAAGACAGAAAAATCAAACATGTTTATATGCAATGCTTGTAATTTGCTTTTGTTACATGAAAATAATTAAAATACACTATATTAAATAGGGGAAACCAGACTAACCGAACAAGTTATCCTAAATTAACTACTGTCCTCATGCTAAGTACCAATGCTATGAGAAACTTGAAATTGAAACTGTATTCTACAATAAATCCACAAATCCAAGCTTCTGTAAAACAACTCAAATCATAATTTGTGGCCAAAATGTGCAAAATAAAGGCGGAGAAATCTCAGCAGAAAAAAAACTAAAAAACATGAAAAACAGAAGATAAGCCAAATTTCCTCCTGGGGATAAATAATGTTCTTTCTTTCTTTCTTTCTTTCTTTCTTAGGATTGTACATGGCTACACTGAAGTGCCATAATGAGAAAATTTAAAACAGAATTTCTATAAAGCAACTAATATACAGTAGTTTTCTGTTGTAATATGATACATTGTATTCGCAACCAAACATTGAAAGGATGATTGATTATACAGGCAGGTTTACAGCATACCCATAATGTAACCATGTGACTTTCATTTCTGCTTTCAATATCCTTAAGTAGATACAAAGAAGCACATAAATATATTAATTTAATATTTCATTTTAATAATACAAATTTTACCCTTGTAGGCTGGCAAGAACAATTCTGTACCCTCTAATGGAACAAAACTACTCATTAAGGAAACACAGGGATTCCATCGAGGAATTACATGTTATATATTTCCAACTTTGTAAATAAATGTAGGCAAAACTTTCTGCTGTTCAGAGTTCTCTGCTGCTTCAAAAAGCCGCTACTGTATATTTATGTTGCTAGTAAACATAGCTTCCTAGTTAGAAATGTACAAAAGTAATTACATTGTCCATCCATCCATCCATTTTCTAACCCGCTGAATCCGAACAGGGTCACGGGGGTCTGCCGGAGCCAATCCCAGCCAACACAGGGCACAAGGCAGGAACCAATCCTGGGCAAGGTGCCAACCCACCGCAGGACACACACAAACACACCAATCACACACTAGGGCCAATTCAGAATCGCCAATCCACCTAACCTGCATGTCTTTGGATTGTGGGAGGAAACCGGAGTGCCCGGAGGAAACCCACGCAGACACGGGGAGAACACGCAAACTCCACGCAGGGAGGACCTGGGAAGCGAACCCAGGTCCCCTAACTGCGAGGCAGCAGCGCTACCACTGCGCCACCGTGCCGCCCCTAATTACATTGTGCTTTATGAAAAAGTAGATTTAAAAATAATATATATAATATGGCAAAGATTTCACCTGGAAACATTTTCCTTTTTCATTATTTGTACTTGCTAGCTGTGGAACTCCAAAACTACATACAGCTTCTGTATTTATTTTACCTAAAAAATTCAGAATACTTCTGGGCTGGCACAGCCAATATATGATTTGCACAAACTGAGTGTTAGAAACTGAACAGCTTTCCTGTTTATGGGAATACAGCCTACAGCTTTGTTTTACAGAAAATGAAGTGAAATCTGTGAACCTTATTAAAGTACACTTATCTGCTTTTAATTTATTTTTTTTAAGTTTTATTATTAGTTATTAAAAATGTAATTCAAGTATGAATGTGTATGTCAGTGCTAAGTGTACCCTGTGATGGACAGATTTTCTGTCCAGTTCATTTGCACATAATAAAGAATAGACATTTGTGGACAATAACTGTGGTGTAGGTTTAGGATGTGTGCAGTTAGAATGCATGAATGAATCTCTTTAACATTTATTCCTGTTGGTATATTAGTTTCAGTTTCTTTATGTAAGAGTATTGAGGGAAAGTATGCACAGACTTTCAAAATATTCTCAGTCAATCTAGCTCTAATAGCATGTGTTCTAAACTTTGCAATTCTGCCTTTTATTTATGGCTCCTGTTATTGCTAAGCAGGACATTACTTCTGAAACTACAAACTAAAGAACTGTCATTGCAGAAGAGAAATGTGGAGTCCTCCTACATCAGTAAAAACACACTCCTCGAACCCTGACCACAATAGCAATAACTCTTTGACTCTGACCTGACAGTGGCTAATATTTGATCTTTTCCTGGTTTACATCTCCCACACCTCTACAGAGACAAAGAGCTGTTGGAATCTAATTATTGAAAAATTCCAAAACATTCTCTTGTAGATTTTAAATGTAAAATAAAAAAAAAACACGTAGTAAACATTTTTGTAAGCATTTTTGATGAAAGATTACCAAATTATTTTTGTAGCATACAAAGCAACAACAAGAATGTGACTGGGATTTTCAGATACTTGAAAAGAAAGCAAACAAACAAAAAGAACTATCAATTGTTATTGTTAATATTTACTTGCTATTTTGACATCCATTAATTTTTAATTTAAAAAAAGAAATTCAAATATTACTATTGGTTTCCTAGCAGCACTAGGGCATTTGATGCTAACAGACTCCAAGTTAAGTCTGGGAAACTGGATAAAAAAGCAATTGCCATGCAGTTATGACAGTATAAATACATTACAACCTATAAAAAACAATGTATTACCACAAACCATCCTTAGTAAATATAAAAATAATGGAAATATTTTAGATTTTCCAAGTTTACAAACATCATGTATACCTCCTTAGACACTTTTTAAAAATTGTAAATTATTTTTAAGCTAATAAACTTTGCAGATAAAAAGATATATCAAAACATATAATATGAACTAGAAAACTTAAGTACACTTTTTATTTTGAAGACAAAATATCTCATTCAAAATAAAATTGTTTGAAATGGTTTTATAACAGTTACTGAAATCATCATTAAGGCATCATAAAACATATTTAATGTTGTAGTTAAGAATTAAACATAAAAACAAAAATGTAAGCAAGATCAGTATTCTCACACAAAGTGGTTGAAATTGCAGCACACTGACCACTGATTTTTGAAATCAGAATTACTCCCTTGAATAACTGATTTCAAATACTTGTAATTTGTTATGTGATGACTTTTAATAATATTTTTGTATGTGACAAGGATTTCTAAGATTAAAAGCTGAATATCTGAGGTCAATGGTGAGCATGTGGGTGATGAATTATACAATGGTACATCAGGCAGCATTCCTGTTCGGCCAAAATTTGCTTTCTGACCATGATGTTTTTTGTGCTAAGTATAAGCACTTATCTACCTATATTGTTTGTGGCACAAATTAGGTGTAATATACAGTGTGCCCTGAAAAGGACTGGCTTTCAATTCAAGGTTATTTTCTAAGGTGTATTGTGTCCAATACAGCTTGTACAGGCTAAACTTTGTGGCAACACTTAACAAGGAAAACATGATGTGGGAAACTGGAATTGCTTAAACACTGGTCTTGTATTTGTTACTGAAACAGACCTATAGTATCTTTCAAGACTCGCTGCTAATACACTACTCCAGGCAGGCTTCTTATAACCTTTGTAACTTTTACTTTTTAAGAAAACCCAACAAACAACAAACTCCTGGTAATCTTGTCTTATAATTCAAATCAATAAGGAATTAACCCACATGGTCACTCTTTAAACAACAGTTTAAAATTGTCTATTTTGTTCATGTGATGCAACTATACAGGGTGATGAAAGCAATCCCAAGTAAGTAATGTACAATGGAAGGCTATATCAAAGAATAGAAGTAAAGCATTGTCTCATTCTGGACAGCCTTGGTGTCACAATCACTGCTAACCCATTAACAGCTGTGTTTGGGGCTTAAAGTGGAGAAGGACAAACTGATTGCAATTGCCTTTACCACCATACTAGCATGTAGACTTATTTTGCTCAACTGGAAGAATCCCATATCACCTGTTGCAAGACAGTGGGTAACTGATGTTCTATACTGTTTGAAATTGGAAAAAAATGAATTCTCACTTAGATGATCTGTTCAAAACTATAAAATATGGCAAGATCTAATTTTATATCAGGGAAAAGGACATTCTCCTTTATTTGTTTTTCTTTAAAGATTTGCTCATGTTGTAGTTTCTCCTCTCTCTCTCAGACAGGGGTTTAATTATGATTTAAGTTTGACATAATTGTATGGAATGATGTTTTCTTCAAATAATAGCAGTAAAATTAAATAAAAAAGTAAAGCATTATTTGGCATGTATAGACATGCAAACAGATCCACAATGTGAATATGCAGACCTTTGATAATTATTACTTTTCAATTCTACCAACATTCACTCATACAAACTACTGTAGTATATTAATGTGCTTAAACAAAGCCTATGCAAGTCAATAATTGATCATTTATTTGCCAAAAGACAAAGAAAGCAAGTATAAGGTATTGCTATAAACAAGGCAGATGAACTTCAATCTGAACTTCCTTTCTTATGTTTGCAGAGAAAATTAATTAATATTATACTAATATTAAATAATATTATACTTTGGTTCAGTTTTTTGTGTCATATTTAATTAATGTAATGTTTCTTTTCAACAACATACACATTACCCACCTCTTTCTCTTCTGCTATTAGCTTTCAAGCTGAAATCAGATGTCTCCAAAATATCCAATCAAAAATGTTGACAGTTTTACTTTGAAATAAATCTGTTTCAATTCAAACTGTTAGAGAATATCCACATGTTTAACAGTTTATTTTTTCATGGTTCTTCCAAAGTTTTCTTTGTGAAATGCTAAGGAAATGGGCAAGTATTTGAATCTGCATACACATAATCCATTCTAAAGTTTACTATATGTATCTTTAAATGTATATCCAGTAACAATATATATGATATATATTTATTATACTAAATCTCTGGCAATAATTTTGGTATTTTGGAATAAAAATTACATAAATTGGATTATGCAATGGTTCATTTGAGATCTGAACCAATGATTCACTTATGTGAAGCTGTTCCAATCTTTACAAAACACAAAATAGATCAAATTAAATACAAATAATATGGAAGAAGTAAATTTACTAGCAGAAACAGTATAAATATTCACCTTAGAAGATGTAAAATGAATAATGTTTGAAAACAGGACCCTTGTTGTGTATTCCATTCTAACAAATTCATAATAAAGAGTAACTTAATTTAAGTTTTATGTGTCATCTAAAAAACATTAGCTATGGATGGCAGTGATCACTATTGTGTGAATATTATTTTCTGTTTTTAAGTTAAAATTGTTCAGGATGATAGTGATAGTCTCACAAAATTTTACGTCTGACTTGACTTCAGCTGCCTTGGTGGGGGATGGGATAGCAGGCTGCTTGTGTTGATTGACACATTTGCAAAATAAAGACACTGATGAGGAGGTTCTAGGAAATTTAAGGTGGCTTGGCATTACAAATATTTCCATAGGCTTCAGGGATTCAAGTGTTAAAGGACAAAAAAGGAAAACAACATCAAAACTTAATAAATGTGGTACAGATGTACAGTAGTTAACCCTGTTATTGCCCTATTGTTTCAAGGACCAGAATTCAAATACCTACCATTCTCCCAGTTTCTTACTGAGCTTTCACAGAGTAATTCACTTTACTCCCACATACCAAAGACATGCATGCTAGCCTGACTGGTATCTCCAAACTTGTCAAAAATGACTGAGTGTAACTAAATAGCAAGTTTGTGCTATGATAAGCTGGTGCTCCTTATGGCTGGTTACTGCCCCTGAAAGTGCTTGGAAAAAAGCACCCATGAACCCCCAAACCCCTACAAAGGAAATACTCTACTTGGAAAGTGAATGTATGGAAATCAATCCATCTACTGATC
This sequence comes from Polypterus senegalus, assembly GCF_016835505.1. Lineage (NCBI taxonomy): Eukaryota > Metazoa > Chordata > Cladistia > Polypteriformes > Polypteridae > Polypterus > Polypterus senegalus. The sequence continues at coordinate 276,684,627 of NC_053154.1, forward strand.
CACCCATTTTAAAAATGACTTAATCCAGTTATACAGTAGCAGGGGAGCACAGACTTTTGAGGCAACATCAGAAGGCAGGAAACCACACTTGACAAAGTACTGTACCTCAAGTGGGTAGCACTTAGTAAATTATATAATTCAGTAAATTCTTAAACACTTCATTATAAATTTTGCAATATCAGAATATTAATAAAACATAAATTCAGTAGGAGACAAAGGAAACTTCTCTGGCTGCTCTAGTTTTCCTCTTACATCTCGGCCGCTATTTGGTAACTCTAAACTTGCCTTGCATAAAAGTGAGTGTTGGTTGTGTGATTGTGCCCTGCAATGGTTAACTGTCTTATTCAGGGCTGGTGCCCGCTTTGTGCCAGGTGCTCCTAGAGTAAGCTTTAGGGCTCGTTTATACTTCACATTCAGAACATGTATGTGCACACATCATGGCTGCCACGCGTTCCCAGTGTTCATTTGACGCGTCCTCTGAGAAGGTCCTCCGAAATTAACGTGACGTGTGCGCGTGTTGCAGTAACAGCAAAAAGTCGCGGGATGCAATGTGATAAAAGTTGGAATGTGATATCAGAGTCTCTGTTTACTATCTACATGAGACAGAAAGATGCATTGAGGATCCTACGGGATCGATATGTGTGCTTCGATGGTTGATGAATGGTTTGATGTGGTGAAGCAAAATGCCGACATACAGATGCAGTCGTGGTGGTTTTATATTCAAGCGTCGCATTTTCCCCATCGCAATGACACGATACATTTTAAAAGTCTCACATACCATCTTTTGTGCCGTTTTTTTTTTCTGGGGCTTCCTCCTGACCTGACAGCAGGAGCAAACAGCAATAAATCACCACAAAGAACACATTAAATGTATGGTATTCCAACTCTCCTCACATTTAGAATCCTTAGATTTATACTTGATATCACTTTCATGATAAAATGCATTAAAGTATGTATGTTACATTTCACAGATAAATCAATAATTTTGTTTAAATACTGTTCATAATTACACACATGGGGGTGACACGGTGGTGGAGCGGTAGCACTGCTGTCTCGCAGGGAGTCACGTCGCTGGTATTCCCTGCCTGGAGTTTGCATGTTTTCCTGCTGGGTTTTCACAGTGTACTCCAGTTTCCTTCCAAAGATATGCAGATTTGGTGACACTAAAATGAGGCTAGTGTATGTGAGTGCTTGTATTCACCTTGCAATAAATTGATGCCCCGTCTATGGATTGTTTCTGCCTCGTGCTCAATGCTTGCTGGAATGTACACATTCCTGGATTGATGGATTTAAGCATTAAACATCCTTTTCAGAGATATTGCGGTAAGGTGTCATCGGAATTTAATTGGTGTTCCAGGCAATTCACAACAGAGCGAAGTTGAACCTGTTCTCACCGTGATAATATCTTGCACTTCCACCTGGTGGATTCTTCCAGATTTCCGTAAAGTACGTGCGCAAGTATAAACAGTAAGCATGGTAGCATGAACGTCCGCTGGAGCATGCGTCGCGTTGCGTGAAGTATAAACCTGGCCTTAATCCTCTACTCTCTGAACTGAATAAACAGTTACAGAATACAGATGGATGCATTGATAGATAAGATGAGAAGAAGAACTACTGTATATTGGCATATATATGAATAACATTTCTAAACCCACTCCCTATATATAAAAATATTAGCTAAATTTTGCAATATTTTCATGCAACTCTCATTTTTCTTCAAAACCGTACGTCATATAGTATACATCTATTTTGTTGTCTTCATTAGTAGAATACAATAATGATACTCTCATGTCAATGAAACCTATTTAACATGAATAAGTAAAAAAAAACATTATATACATGTCCTCTGCTAAAAACAGTATTGGCTTCGTTGTGTTAGCAGTCGACAAGCCACACATGTGGCTGCAAGGAAATTATGAGTTTGCGGCCCAGGTCCTCCCTGTGTGAAATATTGCAAAAAGTGTTGATATTTTTTTCATTTAACTAAAGACTCCACCGTGCACTAATAGAGAGTGAAGTAAGCTATTGATGTGGGGTTGGGAATGGGGGAACACACCCCTACTGTATAAAATCTTGTGAACTGCAAAATATAAGTAAAAAACTATTTAGGCTAGGTACTGTAGAGACAGGTATGAAATAAATTAGCCATATTGCAGGGCCAATACAATTAATGGGCTTCTGTAAAAAAACAATTAAATATCTGCTTTGTTTACTTATTTATAAAAATACAAAATATTCATTATGCAAGTGCATTTTATTAATTATCAGAAAAATGTGGGAATAGTTCATAAATAAAATAAAATGCTTAATCAAGATCTTCTAAAATCAGTTTTAATAACAGTGCCATAAGGCATATTTGTTTATTTGAATGTGATAGTTTCTTCATGCTAATGAATACTTCAGTTTGTATAAATTAACTTGAAATTTATGAAAATTAAAACTTTAGATTATTAAGCTTCTTAATGAACCATGCTGGACAAATCAGACTGGAATTTATAAAATATATATATGTGTTTTATGAACAGCAGCAACTGTGCTTCATGGATAATGCAGTAAGCTGCAATTCCCAAAAATGCACATGTTTGGAATTAAACTGCTATAAACTCTAACTGGTTTTATTTACTGTGTTGTACATTAATAAATAGATAAATTTACTACTTGTGCCTATATATTCTCTCCCAATAACCTATCATGATTAAGTAAAAACATGTTTTCAGAAAGGTCTGCAAATGTAATAAAATTCAAAAATTGAAATCACTCATTTATAAGTATTAAGACACTGTAGCAATCCAGATTGTACTCAGGTGCATCCTGTTTACTTTAATTATTCTTCAGATGTGTCTAAAATGTGATTGCAGTCCACCTGTGGCAAGCTGAATGGACTGGACAGAGTTTAGAAAGGCACACATCTGTGTATGTAAGGTTCCACAATTCGCACTGCATGTTAGGACTGGCACTATAAAATTGTGGTAAGGCAAGGGAATAAAACAATTTCTAAAGCTTTGCATGTTCACAGAGGCCTCAGTAATTTAGAAATGGACAAACTATGGAACTACCAGGACTCTTCCTGGAGTTGGACATTTGGCCAAACTAAGTAAACTAGGCCAGATGGGCCTTGGTCAGGGAGGTGTCATTAACAGAGCTTCAGAAATCCTCTGCTGAGATGGGAGATACTTTAGAAAGAACAGCCATCTCAGCAGCACTACATCAGTCATGTTTATGATAAAGTGGCTACATGGAGGCCAATCTTAAAAAGCATGTGACAACCCATTTGGAATGTGCCAAATAGCATTTAAAGAACTCCACGAGCATGAGAAAAAGACTCTGTGTTCTGATGAGACACAAACTGAACTCTTTGGGCAGACCTCCATCACTTGCCTAATACCATCTCTACAGTAAAGTATACTGGTGCAGCATCATGCTATGGGGGTGCTTCTCAATGACAGGGACAGGGAGATTGGTCAGAATGGAGGGAAGGATGAATGTAGCCAAAAGAAGGGATATCTCAGCGAAAGCCCAGACTTAAACTCCATAAGATATCAAAGAAGGGGCCTGAAGATGGCAGATTACAGATGGTTCCCATCAAGTCTAACAGAGTTTGAGTGGATCTGAAAACAACAATGGGATAAACTAATTAAATTTAAGTGTGCAAAACTTGTAGACACTCACCCATAATGACTATATAATTGCTGAATTGCTGCCAAAGGGGCTTCTATAAAGTGCTGAATTAAGGGTCTGAATACTTATATAAATGATTAATTTCAGTTTTTGATTTTTAAGAAATGTGCAAACTTTTGTAAACACGTATTTTCACTTTATTATGGGTTGTTGAGGGTTGTTGAGTGTACATTGATGGGCAAAAATGACAAATTTATCTACTTAAAAAAATAAAGTGTTCAGGAAGTGAATGGGCGTGAATACTTTCTGAAACCACTGTATCATTTTATATATATATATATATATATATATATACACACACACACACACACACACACACACACACACACACATATACATACATACACTGTATAAATAAAATTTATATTCCTAATTGCATTATTACCTTCGGCCATCATGCTGAGTGACAGCTCATCACCAGTGCACAATCACCCCCCCTCCCCAACCCCCAGGGGTCCTGAATAAAGACAAGTGGATCCAGAAAAGCCTGATAAATGACTGAGGCGGTTCTGGGGTCGCCCATTCTCATTGTGGGATCTTTATCGTGCTTGACCCAAAACCAAATACTCAGGCCCCTCGTCTCCATGGAGATTGTGCAAGGCCCAGGCGTTGCTTAGCAATGGTGAACAATAGCCCCTGGGAAAACACATGCCTTCTGTATACGTTAGTTCTTTCTTACTGGTGGGGGGTTAAGGAAGGTGGCAATGAGACAGAATGATCGTATTTAAAGAAGAAGAAGCAATTGGGGTAACTTTCTAACTCCTGAACTTAGCTGTGGTTAACAGAATTTTCAAAGCTGCCTTTATATTTAATATACATATATGAATACATAAATAAGGGGATTTACTGGTGAAAATCATGGTTTAAAACTTTCAGTTATTTTGGTATAACCCTAGTACTATAAAACCAAGTTATTTGTTTTTCTTGTTTTGGGAAATACTAAATAAACTTCTGACTAGTAAAAGCTTTCACCATTTTGTTGTTTCTCACAAAGGGACATTAACTTAATTCTAAAAATGCAGCCCAAAATGCCAAAACTTTAACAATGTTTCTACATTACATAATATTACATAATGTTAGAACACTCAAAAATGGATGTAATGGATGTAAACAACAGACTATACTCTGAGAATTTATATACTATATTTCCTGAATACAAACAGTAAAATTTATAGATTCACCTATTCATTTGCTAGCAATTTTGATATATTTGAACATCCTGCTAAAAATGTCAAACTACAATTACAAGTATTTAAAATCAAACCATTTTTGTTATGACTTCTGGCCCTACGTTTATGATCTTTATAATAAGAGTTCATATAGCAATACTATAACTATATTTTATGCATAAGATGGATAATTACATTAAGTTTTACTTGTGATGTTCTCTACATTTTCCAAATGATGGGCACTAAATACAATTAAATGTGTAAATCTATAATGAACAACATATCCTTATAAATACAGAATTAGACATTTATGAACTTTATTAAATAAACAGTATACACTCTTTGGTCAAATAACTAATTCTATTAATGAAGCTTGCTTAAATGAATAATTAATTTCTTTAAAAGCAGTGATCATAAAATGCTTATAAAAGGAAGCATATCCATATATGAAAATATACATATAAAAACTCAACATCTCCCCTCCGACAGTGAGAAACTATCAAAAATGTATGTATGTGGCACTATCAAATTATACTTTCTGAAAAAAAAATCTATGTTACAAGCATAAGGGGGTCTTAATTCTGATAAAAAAAAATCTATTTTCTTAGCATAAAAAAAAAAACTATGAGTCTAAGTTTGTTAATTCAAGCCATTCTAAATCCCTAACTAATCCCTTCACAACATGGGTGATTATAGTATCAAGTGGCAGGCAGTATAATTGTGTATTGCCCAGTATTAATGGATTAAAAAGCACGCAAACTGGAGATGAGACATTGATGCTTTGATCATTGTATAGCACCATAGCTTCCTTCCTTCCTTCCTTCCTTCCACACTCAAATCTAGCAATCATAATTCCCTTTCAGTCCTGTTTCCTACCATAATAACCACTTATTTACTCACTGTGACTAAGTCAACACCCTAATTGATCCCTACTATACACAAAGCAAGAAAAGCATGTTACTGTCAACAGTTAGTCTGCACCCCGCTACTTTCAAGCTCATTAGCTCATGCTAAGCAATTTAAGACTGCCTAAGCTGTTCAAACTTTTTGCCACCCACATAGTATTGTAAACTTAATATTAAGCTTTCTAACTTATTAATACCTGTTGACTCTATCCACATACTGTAATTCTGCATTCGGTTAAAATTAACAGATGAATAATTTAAGAATTATACACTGTATAATCCACTCAAAATCCCAATTAGATGATCCTTAGATAAAAAAAAATAAGTGAACAGAATTTCATAAGTAGTGAAGAGAGCAGATTGACAATACTATCGATTGCAATATTTTTAGTCTGCATAGTTCATAGTTTAACAGACGTGTTTGATCAAAAATGACTGCAAAATGACACCTATACAAAAATACATCAAATATAATAAGTCTATTTGTGAATACTCTTTACAAATTTTATGCTTTACATTATTTAAATGCATTTTTCTGGTTTGCTTCTTGACCCCACTCATTTATTTCTGTAATTAATGTAATGACTATGCAATTATTTATGTCAATTTGTACTGAACAAAATCATTTTAGATTCTTAAGACTCTGGATATACATTTAGCATGTCATGCTGTTTTCATTTATATGCAATTCTATAGCTCCTGTATTGCAAACTATATTAATGATTAAAACATTCTTCACTGCTGCATTCTCCTTCTATTTAAAGGTGTTAGGCATGGAATGGAAAGGTGGTGACAGCTGTCACTAAATGCAGTGTGATGAACATAGCATTCTAACATAGTAGCCGTTATAGTCAAAATTCAATTTTGCCTCTAAGTTAGCAAATGAAACAAAGCAGGACACAAATGCTTTGCCAATAGATAGGCAACTTCTACACATGATTACAACCTAAGATAAATAGATCATTTAGTCTCGGTTGCATACTCAGTCAGCTGGGGCAAATGGAAAGACAGATTAGCTGCAACAAAAAGGTAACTTACAGGAAGAGAAGATTTACTTTAACATGCAAGAACTACCATAGAAATTTGCATCAAATTTTTCAAAATGGCAAAGTCATATCATTGTCACTAAATACACAAAATAGTCAATAACACATACAAAGAGGGCAAGAGTATGTTGCAACAACTTCCTTAAATGTTGCTCTAACAAGCATTGGCAGTCGGGCATACCTCTCACAGATAGATTGCTAGATAAGTAAAAGTCACTTCATGTATGAGAGTCTCCTTCAAGTTACTATGTGTGCAAGAGAAATCATTTATATTCTAAATAACATTATTATTATTGGATGTCCTATAAAAAACATATTAGTACTATTCGCATGTATACAGAATACTCTATCCAGTAATTTCAGCTATAATTTGCATTCCCCGCTTTTAAGTTTAAATTCACTCATATATGTGGGCATTGATATTTTAAGCCCAGCAAAAATATCAATGACACAGCTAAATTTATGACTTCAGAATTTTAATGGCAGTGCCCTTACAGGACTTTGAGGGAAGATGTCTTTATGATTTAATTATCATTTTTGAACCAGATATGCATCCCAACTGGAGTCAGGAATTTTGAAGTGCAAACCAAGGTGTTGATTATTCATAAAGATGAAAAACATCAAGATTTCACAGCAAAAAAAGGTTAGAAGGTAGCAAAGCTCTTCTTTTCATTACATTATTAATTGAATATTAATTATTAATGGTCAGGCATTAAGAACATTTATAAAAACAGGAGATGTTGGACAAGTATGGTATAATGGGTACCCAATGGAATTTGAAGGAGCATTTACCAATATAAGTCAGTGCTGGTAATTAAAATAAGTAGTTACTGAAATTCCATCCATCCATTATCAAAACCTGCTTAATCCGAGCAGATTCATAGGAACTTACAGAAATTCTATATCTATGTACTGTATATATCTATATAAGCAGTTTTTCTTGAAAGGTTAAGGCTGTGGTACTGTCAAAAAATGTGCTAATTTCCCAAAAAGAAGTCGGGACCACTATATCCCTGCTTGACACATCCTGGGCAAGGTCACACCTTCCCCTCCTGAGATGGTGAATAGTTTGCCAGAACAACCAAAGACCATCCAATAGTCTTTCTCCATGGCCTCTCCAAATTTCGCTTTTAGAATCCAGCTTTTAGCAAGCACTTCCACAACTGAGGTCTTGAACAGAATCCATTCGGACTCAATGTCCTCAACCTCACTATGCACATGGGAGAAGATCATTTGAAGGTAGAAGTTGAACTTGTCACAAACAGAAGCCTCAGCCAAATGTTCCTGTGAAAGGGTGAGGATGGTGTGCAATGCCAGTTTAGTAGGGGGCAAAGGCAGGAAAGACCTAGATGGACAGCAAAATAATCTGTAATTTTATTGATATTTTTAGCAAAAAAGTGAGTTACATTTTATAGTATGCTTTGTTGTCTACACACTTGAATATCTGATAGTGACCAAGTACTAAAAGAATTTACCTTTTCTTTCTATGGCTATTAAAAAAGCACAGCTGTAGATCAGTTTAATGTAAAGTAAACCATTCAAAAAATAGCAGAAATTAGTTTTTGCAGAACATCTACAGTGGTGTGAAAAACTATTTGCCCCCTTCCTGATTTCTTATTCTTTTGCATGCTTGTCACACAAAATGTTTCTGATCATCAAACACATTTAACCATTAGTCAAATATAACACAAGTAAACACAAAATGCAGTTTTTAAATGATGGGTTTTATTATTTAGGGAGAAATAAAAATCCAAACCTACATGGCCCTGTGTGAAAAAGTAATTGCCCCCTGAACCTAATAACTGGTTGGGCCACCCTTAGCAGCAATAACTGCAATCAAGCGTTTGCGATAACTTGCAATGAGTCTTTTACAGCGCTCTGGAGGAATTTTGGCCCACTCATCTTTGCAAAATTGTTGTAATTCAGCTTTATTTGAGGGTTTTCTAGCATGAACCACCTTTTTAAGGTCATGCCATAGCATCTCAATTGGATTCAGGTCAGGACTTTGACTAGGCCACTCCAAAGTCTTCATTTTGTTTTTCTTCAGCCATTCAGAGGTGGATTTGCTGGTGTGTTTTGGGTCATTGTCCTGTTGCAGCACCCAAGATCGCTTCAGCTCGAGTTGACGAACAGATGGCCGGACATTCTCCTTCAGGATTTTTTGGTAGACAGTAGAATTCATGGTTCCATCTATCACAGCAAGCCTTCCAGGTCCTGAAGCAGCAAAACAACCCCAGACCATCACACTACCACCACCATATTTTACTGTTGGTATGATGTTCTTTTTCTGAAATGCTGTGTTCCTTTTACGCCAGATGTAACAGGACATTTGCCTTCCAAAAAGTTCAACTTTTGTCTCATCAGTCCACAAGGTATTTTCCCAAAAGTCTTGGCAATCATTGAGATGTTTCTTAGCAAAATTGAGACGAGCCCTAATGTTCTTTTTGCTTAACAGTGGTTTGTGTCTTGGAAATCTGCCAGGCAGGCCGATTTTGCCCAGCCTCTTTCTTATGGTGGAGTCGTGAACACTGACCTTAATTGAGGCAAGTGAGGCCTGCAGTTCTTTAGACATTGTCCTTGGGTCTTTTGTGACCTCTCGGATGAGTCGTCTCTGCGCTCTTGGGGTAATTTTGGTCGGCCGGCCACTCCTGGGAAGGTTCACCACTGTTCCATGTTTTTGCCATTTGTGGATAATGGCTCTCACTGTGGTTCGCTGGAGTCCCAAAGCTTTAGAAATGGCTTTATAACCTTTACCAGACTGATAAATCTCAATTACTTCTGTTCTCATTTGTTCCTGAATTTCTTTGGATCTTGGCATGATGTCTAGCTTTTGAGGTGCTTTTGGTCTACTTCTCTGTGTCAGGCAGCTTCTATTTAAGTGATTTCTTGATTGAAACAGGTGTGGCAGTAATCAGGCCTGGGGGTGGCTACGGAAATTGAACTCAGGTGTGATACACCACAGTTAAGTTATTTTTTAACAAGGGGGCAATTACTTTTTCACACAGGGCCATGTAGGTTTGGATTTCTTTTCTCCCTAAATAATAAAAACCCATCATTTAAAAACTGCATTTTGTGTTTACTTGTGTTATATTTGACTAATGGTTAAATGTGTTTGATGATCAGAAACATTTTGTGTGACAAACATGCAAAAGAATAAGAAATCAGGAAGGGGACAAATAGTTTTTAACACCACTGTAAATTGCTGCGCATAACACCATTCATCCATCCATTATCCAACCCATAATATCCTAACTACAAGGTCATGGGGGTTTGCTGGAGCCAATCCCAGCCTACACAGGGCGCAAGGCAGGAAACAAACCCTGGGTAGGGCGCCAGCCCACCGCAGAGCATAACACCATGTTAGTGTTATTGTCTATAATCTATAATTGATATTTTCTTCTGATATCTACATGAGTTTTAATTATTATTTCTAAATTGATGAATATGAGCGGGATAGGGCGGCACAGTGGCGCAGTGGTAGCGCTGCTGCCTCGCAGTAAGGGGACCTGGGTTTGCTTCCTGGGTCCTCCCTGCGTGGAGTTTGCATGTTCTCCCCGTGTCTGCGTGGGTTTCCTCCCACAGTCCAAAGACATGCAGGTTAGGTGCATTGGCATTCCTAAATTGTGCTTAGTTTGTGGGTGTGTGTGTGCCCTGCCCGGGGTTTGTGCCTGCCTTGCTCCCTGTGTTGGCTGGGATTGGCTCCAGCAGATCCCCGTGACCCTGTTTTAGGATATAGCGGGTTGGATAATGCCATGACATGCCATGAGCAGGATAGTATGCATTGGGAGGGATTAGTGTCTTAACCATGGCTGGCTCCTGGTTTGTACCTAATATTCCTTTGATAGGCTCCATCGTGTTCTCCACATAGCACTTGGTGAACAACAGGTTCATGAAAAGGACTTCCAGATAATAATAAATGTGTTAAATAATTAAGGGCGATAATGTTTTGTTAAATGGAAAAATAGATTGATATACACTACCAGTTAAAAGTTTTTTCAGTTTTTAGGGAAATGCTTGCAGTTTAATGTCTTAATACTTCATGAAAAAGTATTTCAAGGACCTATTTTGTTCTTTAAGGAATGGCTTTCTTACTGCCACTCGCCCAGTCAAACATGCAGCACAAAGTCTCCACTTCACAGTAGAAACTGAGACTTGCTTTTTTGACTACTGTTAAGCTGTGCTTTAAGTTGTTGTGCTGTGATTCGCCTATCACATGAGCTGGTGACCCTCAGAAACTTCTGATCAGGCTGTGACTTTGGGTCTGCCAGATTGCTTCCAATCACAGTTTCTTCCAGTTTCCAATTGCCTTTGGATTGTGTAGGAAACAGTACTCACTGACACTTCGATTTTTTTGTTCTCTAAATGAAATACCTACAGGGCACACACACACACACCAAGCACACACTACGGACAGTCTAGGATTGCCAATGCACCTAACCTGCATGTCTTTGGACAGTGGGAGGAAACCAGAGCACCCGGAGGAAACCCACGCAGACACGGGGAGTCAAAGTCACGGGGACAAAGTCCACGCTGGGAGGACCTGGGAAGAGAACCCAGGTGTCCTTACTGCAAGGCAGCAGCGCAACCACTGTGCCACCATGCCACCCAGGCCCATTTGTAATACTCTGAAACTTCCTTTTTTTCAGTTTTTGCCAACCTAAACTTTAAATTTAAACATCTTCCAATTTACTGCTTACATTTTCACCATTTTAGGTTATTCATTCCATTTCAACTGATTAAATTTGATGAAAAGCTGAAAAAACCAAGGTGTTCTAAAAATTTTGACCCTTGGTGTATATGTGATGCAACATGCAATTTTTCAAATGTAACAATATTAAAATATTTTGTCTAAACTATCCATTTTTCCTTTTTCTCAAACTGTTTTTTTCATATTACAGTCAGAAGGACTTGGACAATATAGCATACAGATAACCGAAAACTATCCTGGAAAGAACACAAGAGTATCACATGGCACACTCACATTAAAATACACATAAATGCATGTTTTTAAATTGAAAAAGCTGCATAAAAATGCAAAACATTTTCTTTGTTTTCATTTTTTGGTTAAAAATATGTCCATGAATAATTACTGAAAATATACAGATTATTTTTCCCTCTTCTACCAATTAATCTCTCAGGGAAGAAAATATCTCATCAGGATATAACTCATTTCAGCAGAGGGAGACAGAGTGAAAGAAAAAAATGAAAGTCATATAAAGAGAAGAAGTAAATTGTTATATTTAGCTGAATTCCAAATATTGCTTAATTATAAGGTAATTTATTTAAATTTGTTACAACACAAATAAAAGGATATAAAATAATGTTAATTCTATAAGAAAAAAAAGTTAAGTTAGCAGCTGATGTGTTTAATTTCTAACATGGAAGTATTTATGAATATATTAATGTCAAAGGGAGCTACAGCCTATGCCTGCATTATGGAATACAAGCCAGAGGTCAAACCTGAAGAGGCTGCCAGACTATCATAGATTACACTGACCTATACCAGCTCAATTTTCAGATACCAGTCAAAATAAAATGTATGACTTCTATTTTTATTTTAAAATTTTCACAATTATTTCATATGTACTTCACATGTAGGGAAGATAAAGGTAAATGAAAATGTCTTAAATAAGTACACATCATACATGAAAGATATATGTAATAGAAAACATCTTAAATGCAGTGAACAAAAGACTCCCCACCCATTCATTATAAAATACTGGTCACACCCATTTACTGTTTAAATCTGGTTACTTACTACTTTAGTAGTTATTCACTGTGCATGAACATTCCTTTCATTTCATCTTCTAACCTCTAGCTCATTGAAAATTAGCAAGGTAATAATTTATATCCATTCTTTGGAGCTGAGGGCTAATCTTTTAAAAAGCATGTGGTTGCTATACATTTAGGTCGTCTGTTCCCTATAAAAAAGTATTCATCCTCAATGAAATGTTCATGTTTTATTGTTATGCAATATTAAAATCACAGTGGATTTAATTTGGCTTTTTTACATTGAGAATTAGAACTTCCCACTTGCTGGTCATTACCATATACAATATGCAGACCTTTATGTAAGGACAAAGTCATCTTTGTCCTGACGTTACATTCCCACAAATACTCCTAGGTAAAATCTGCAGTAAAAGTTGATTTTGATAAAGGCATCAGTCAAATAATAAGTAATAATAATAATATTATTAGGTCACTGGAGCACCTTACTCTTAAACATGCTATACACAATTGTCCATTAGTAAAACATTCCGGTCATAGATCAATTTCTGCTTTTTGCTGCTTTTCTTAGTGACTTGACTTTTGTTGATGGTGTGGACTGTGCCCGGCAGTTTATCCCGGCCATGTCCCCCAAGCCGCCAGATGGAGCCCTCCCTGCAGTATGGAGGTGCCCCGAACAGAGCAGGGCCTTATGGACGTTGTAGTTTTTATCCTCAGCCCTGCGGGATACCACAGGGGCCGCAAGAGGGAGCTGCTGGGAGGGCCGAAGACTTCTTTTTGCCCTATGCCCCGGAAGTACTTCTAAGTCACATGAGCGGAAGGGATGATGTACTTCCGGGGTGAAGATAAGACTATTTACCCTGACCCGGAAGGAATAAGGACTTGTTGACTGTTGGGCAGGAACACCTCCGGGTCAGGAAGTATAAAAGGACCGAGGGAACTCCCAGACAATGAGCTGAGCTGGGTGGTAGGAGGGCAACACGTCTGGGAGTTGGAGGATTGGTATTGTGATTATTGATTTATTATTGGAGTATTGTGTATTGGTTAATGAATTGTGTGGAGTGGAGGGTGCTTGGTGCACATTATTATTATAATAAAAAGAATAATAGTGGCACTTTTACCAGGTGTTTGGCATGGTACCCGTGGGGTCAAGGGAGCACTACTGCCCCCTACTGCGACACTGGCATAGCCGGCAGGATTCTCTGGCCGTCTGTTGGCAGAGGACCTGAATTCAAAACAAAATTTGTGTACGCAGACGACCCTAAGAAGGTCCCGCTCGAACGCACGGAGGTAAAAACGCTACCCTCTACAAAGAGCGCTACAACTGAAAGCCTGTCTATACCTCGGTACACCATAGGGAAAAAATCTGGCAGGAAGAATGAGGATCGCCCAAGGAAACAGGTCCTAGATGATGCCGCGATTACGTGGACCTACCTGACGGGAAGTGAGGAAGACCGGGCATTGATTGAAGCTGAAAGGGCCCGTGCGTTACGGCAGCAGGAAGGCCGCCAGACATCGGACACGCCGAACTGCCTAAATGGACTGGGAAAACGTCCTTTAAATAGAGAGGTATGTGCCGGAAAAAATGGCTGATGCGCCGGGAAATTATTATTCCTTTCAGAGGCCTGTCTTTTCGTTTCGGACGACGAGTCGGAGGATTACTTCCCACCTAAGCAAGATGGCCACGATGACGAAGAGGCTAGCCAATCTAGGAGTCGAAAACGGGGGATTCTATTCGACGAAAAGATTCATGTGACCTATCCCGGAGCAGGCTTGGAACTTCTAAAGGACTACAGTCTACCATATGACCATGAGGGTCGCCTTCCATTCGCCGAAAGTGGGCACGTGATTTTGCCAAATGACTATGGGAAGGAGAAGGTCAACAACAGTCCGGAGGTGAGGTCAGCATTTCCCTGATGGATCGAGCTTGCTGAAGGGGAAGGGAGATGCAGGCGAAGCAGCGCCAGATATTCTGGAAGGTAAAGAGGGACGGGATATGACCGAGCAATCCGCCGATAAAATAGAAAAGACGGATCGCAGTCGGCCTGTGGCGCCACTCCAGCCCTCTAAAATAAAAAACTCCAATTCCCAAGAGCCTTTGCAAGACCCAGCCAAGCACGTGCCAGGAGCGGACGTGCTGATTGGCTCCCGGCCGAAAGGTAAGCTGAATAATGAGAATAGCTTGCCTTCGGCCGAAATAAATGACATTGTGGGACTGCGGGATCTCGATAAAATTGCTCGAGCCCATATATGCTTTCTTACAGACAGTGGCGGATGTCAAGAAACAGCTGGAAGAGTTGGGAGCGACGGCCGAAGCGCCGCTGAAAAGGATAAAAGATTATCTACAGCGTTTTGGTCGGGAGGCTCCCGTCATGATTGATGTGGTGGTACAGGTGAGTGGGACTGGTCCTGGACAGTATAAAGGGATGCATTGCGAACTGGCCCCGCGGCTAATAAGTAGCGGGTGCCAAGTCACTGCAAACCCAACAAGGGATTGTTGTGTGATGACCGAAGGAGGGGAGGAAGCGCCGATCGCAACGGAGCAGCTGAAAAGTGCTGTCTCTCGCGACGATGCGGTGCTAAAGATGCCACATCTGGCAATAAATAAATTAAAGGGCGAGAAAGCAGTGAAAGGGGTCTCTCTTTCCCATATAGAGCCTCAAACTGCAGATAAGCCCAAGAATAAAAAGGAGATCCTTAAAATAAAACGGGGGTCTCCTGACAAGTTGGATAAGGGGTTGGACAATGTAAGAGTGGCTGATAATCCTGTCTCAGCGGAAAGATGGAGTGAGCCAGGAGTACTGAGATGCTTCCAGTGTCACGGAGGAGGGCGACCAGGAGGACAGCGGATCTGCTATAACTGTCATCGGAGGGGTCATGTGTGGCGATGCTGTCCTTGGAGGACGGGGGATCAGAGGGATGCCCGTTATAACGTTCCCCCAAGGTTCTCCAGGGAGGCTAGACAACATTGCCAAGGCCTGACCTTCGGATCCTCCTGGAGGAAGACGTCCCTCGCGGGGCAGGACGCTCAAAATTATAATTTTTCGCTGGGGGGGAAGTATTGTGGACTGTGCCCGGCAGTTTATCCCGGCCATGTCCCCCAAGCCGCCAGATTGAGCCCTCCCTGCAGTATGGAGGTGCCCCGAAGACCAGCATGGTCTTATGGACATTGTAGTTTTTATCCTCAGGCCTGCGGGATACCACAGGGGCCACAAGAGGGAGCTGCAGGGAGGGCCGAAGACTTCTTTTTGCCCTATGCCCCGGAAGTACTTCTAAGTCACATGAGGGGAAGGGATGATGTACTTCCGGAAAGGAAGATAAGAACTATTTACCCTGATCTGGAAGGAATAAGGACTTGTTGACTGTTGGGCAGGAACACCTCCGGGTCAGGAAGTATAAAAGGACCATGGGAACTCCCAGACAATGAGCTGAGCTGGGTGGTAGGATGGCAACGTGTCTGGGAGTCGGAGGATTGGTATTGTGATTATTGATTTATTATTGGAGTATTGTGTATTGGTTAATGAATAGTGTGGAGGGGAGGGTGCTTGGTGCACGTTATTATTATTATAATAAAAAGAATAATAGTGGCACTTTTACCAGGTGTTTGGCGTGGTACCTGAGGGTTTAAGGGAGCACTAGTGCCCCCTACTGCGACAATGGTCATTATAAAATGCAACTGTACAGGAAGTGTATTCTTTTGGATTGATACGAATAATCAGCTGTATTCCCTCCAAGCTGAGCTATGTATCCTTCTGAACTACCATGCAGCTATTATCACGCCATTCAAAAACCCCCCAACTCCATGCAGCAGCTCGGAAGAGCCAGACAGCTGTTATTGTGCCTTTCATCCTGTGGTAATTCATCCCATAGCTCCCAAAATTCAATGGGTCAACCCGTCACCCCTCACCACCCGGGTCGTAGTTCATGTGAGAGTTGTTCACTGCACACTACACTACACGAAGGTCCAACACTCACCCAACCTCCAAACCCCCCCTCCAGCCCCCAACTCATCCTTTATAATAGTGTTTTGTGTCACACAATACTTCACACCAGTAGCTTGATGGAGCAAAACGGATAACCAAAATGAGAGCAGGTACACATCTAAGAGTGCCAGTGATCAACAGCAATAAACAGTGCTTGTTAACCATTGTGCTTTTCATCTTCTTTTTGCTTCACCACACTTTTTTTTTCATTTCAAAATGTGATCACGTCTTTTTTTTTCTTCCTGTCCAGGACATCTCACCATCTAACATCCATCCAGTCTTATTGGTTAGTGGTCCTATTTGCAGGGCTTGTCAGTCACTTCTGCTGCATCCTTCATTTGCATAAAGCATAGAACATGCAAGTTAGCATAATAGTAATAAATGTCAACAAATAAAAAAATTACTGGCAAATAAAAAACTTGTCAGCTTATTTTCTTTTTTCTATAACATCACCAAATATCAATCAAATCTGGGGTAATTAGTTTTACTATTGTGGGAAAGGTTACCCCTACATACTGATATATTGAAATGTCCTTTCTTAGTTTAATACCCAGTGCCCTACAGGTACCATCCTGTCAAATTTCAGCTTTTTAATTAAAGTGAAATAGTGTTTTTGTTCATGAGTGAGTGAGTCAGTCAGTCAGTCAATTTTGCATTTTATATTACATCTATGATTAGCATTTTTTTGTTTTTACAACTACAAAAATACATGTAAACTTTATTTTTTTTAAAGATAATTCAAAATAACCATGCATACAGATAGTTTCTACTTGTTTACCCAGCTCAGGGCTACTAGATGACCAATACCAATTCTAGCAGCATAAGTCACAAGGTGGGAACCTAACCATCAAAAAGAAGGACATGAGTTTATCTCAGTGCACACTGTGATATACTACAGTAGATGTACAACATTTAGAGTCACCAATTAACTTATCATTTATATCTTTAAGGTGTTAAATTTGCATTCAAATAGGAAGGCTCACACTGAAAAGGAAAGAACATATTAAGTCTGCAAGATAGTAACCCTAATATAATATTAGAAGACTCCACAGCTATTTGGCACAAGATCTAACCACTGTGCCACCATGCTACACTAATCCAAAATGAAGTGCTATAAAAATGAATCATATATACTAATCCATATTGTCTGTGCAATCATTTTTTGTAAAAGACGTACTATGTGCAGAATGATACTTTAATACTCTTCTTTCTATGAGAGTAATATATTTTTGCTTCTCATATAAAACTTTTTTTATTTGTTCTTTGGACTTAAAAGAAGCACATGCCTGTAAATAAAACCAACAACTCATTCATGACATCAACTTTCCAAAATAAGCAAATAAGTTACACAGAGGAGAAAATGAAAATTTCCAGAATCATAATTAACTTAACAAAATAATGCTTAATTGCTTCTGCCATCTTTTGTCTCAAGAAGAATGAACTACTGCATTGCTTTACTCATAGGCTGGTCAAGTCATTCTTTTCCCAGCCTGCACTTAAATCCAAACAATGGCACAAAGATCATTTTAAGCTCTTGGATAAATGACCATATAACTCCTTTTGAATACTCTCTTAATTTGTCTACAGTTCATTTTAGGGCTGTGTTCATTGAAAGTAAGACAAATTTATCTGTCTGAGTACTGAGAGTAAAACATGAATTTGAATAGTAAAGGTCACTAAAACAATGTTAAGACATAATTTGTTAAGAGCCCTATTACTCTTTTGATTGCTGATGTATATGGTCCTTTACAATATAGTATGCATACAGTGCATATTTATGTCATTCTTGTATTAAATGAATAAAATCATTGTGATGTTTCATATATTCTTTTGATTAAAGTTCACTGTTTTCTCAGTGGTGATAATTTTAACTGCAGTAGACAATAAACCAAGCTATTAAATTGAATATTTATGTATATTTTAAACCTTAGTAACGTTTACTAATATGTTGTTTGTGAGTCATCCTTTGTTGGAAAATGTGAAACAAGTGTATTGCAATTGGTGTGAGTAAAAACTGCAATGAACTGGTGTTCTCTCAAATATTGACTGTTTCTGCAGTGATAGGTTCCTGGTTCTCACAACTACACCCTAAAAAAATTTCAGTTAAAGGACAGATAAATAGATATATAGGTTTTGCAAAGGTAGGGTGAGAAATAGCATGTGCATTAAACAATAAGACCTCTCTCTGAATGAAGCATTGGAAGACTTTTCTACCTTTTTAAATATAATAAAATGTATAATGTATGTAAATAACATAACATTCTTAAACCTCTTTACTAAAATTGGGTCTGGAGCCTATCCTGGAAACATCATACACAAAGCAGGAAACAATCTAGATGGGATGCCAATCTACCAAAACCCAAACTTACACCTTTGGAGGGCTAAATTAGATATCACTTAATTACATATCTCTTTGCAATAAGGCAAAGAAACCAAAGTACCTACAGGAAAACTTTTTCATACACTGGGAGAACATGCAAACAACACAACCTAATGGGAATGCAGGATGTAAACAAAATATTCTGTACCAGTGGAGTAGCAGGCTTACCACTGTGCCACCATGCTGTAAATATATCCTGACGCATAAAACCATATGCCAACTTTATCTTAGTATAAATAATGGCAAAAAATAATATTTATGTAGTTTACATGCTGAAGCATAACATATGATATTTGCAAATAATAATCAACTGATTTAACATGTAAATACATACAAGTATACTGTATGTATGTGAAAACTGTTAAACATTACCATTCCTACGTATTATGTACTGTAGTAGTGTAAAAATGTAATGTTTCTTTTTAAATCATAAGGAGTATTGTGTTAACTAAAGGATCTTTTACTCTCCAAATCAGTACATAAACTGATGCTGGCAGAGGAATATGCAATAATAGGTTTTAATAAGGCCAGTTTCTAGCACTCAGCTCATGCCCATTATTCTGATTGATGGATGAGAAAACAGTTGACCAAGGATCCTCTTTCTGAACTGCATGCAATTAATACGTCATCCCCAGGAACAAAAAATGAAGCATTTCATAGAAACTCTTTGTACATGTCATCATTATCCATATTATAGATTCTTTGATGAGCTATTATTTTCTTGTGCTGGAGGATACACTCTGATTAACATTAGAATTTTGGGAGAAAGTGTAATCAGCATTTTTGGGAATACTGGCAAAAGCCAATACACTACTTATCTACCACAAAGGCTATGTATTTCATCTTACTAGTTTTCAACAGATAATCCCTGTATTCACATTTTCCTACAATTTTAAGGTTGCTTTCTCTCATCACTCACTTTCTTTATACTTTTAACAAATTATGACCTAATTATACACTATATTGTACAGAATATAACTTAAAATGTTGTGCTTCCTCTGTCACATTGCCTTTTACAATGTTGTCTTATGTGCAATAGTGTGAAACAATGCTTTATTGGCCCAAAGCAAATGTATAAACCTTAACCTCTGAATCAAAGAAGGAGTCAGTGAATTGTGGCTAAGGGCCAAGAAGAGTCAATTCCCCTCTTCCTATAATCACCATGACAACATTGGTCCTAGAAGTAGAAGCTCTCCTGCTCTACACAAGAAGCTCTTGGCACAACTATATTGAGTATTTATCTCTGTGGACAAAGACAAGGAAGCAGTAGACCCAACCTGAGCTATTAGAAAGTTGCCAGTGTTGTGAAGTAAGTCAGAACTGAGGTTTGTTGTGCTGGGACTGCTTAAGTCTCAGATCAAACTTAACAGACAATTTTAGATAATGGATTGCTAGGATGATTAAAACATGCCAAAAGGTGTCAAAAATCTAGTTTGTTGAATAGATAATATAATATTTTATATTAAAAAACAGAATATATTATTAGCAGCTTGCACATCAACTCCTTTAAAATAAAAATCCAATGCCATTTGTACATAACATTTAACTGCACTCCCTTTTCTTGTACCTCAATCATGAAAAGGTAAAACATACATAGCATGTGTGGAAAATGAAAGAGCAATAACAAATCAATACAGAAAGAGCTGCAGTCTGTCCATATGGGTGGCAATATGCACATATACTGTACTGTACTTTATATATACATATATATATATATATTGTCATGCTTGGGTCACATATTTGCACAGAAACACAAGAGATTTTAGAGACAAGAACTTTATTCAAACACTTCAAATGAACATATGTCTCTTTCAAAAGTAAAATGAACTCCATGCGAAGACAGAAGTGAAAGTTCCGTCTCTCAGTTAAAAGAATGCAAAAACATCTTCCTCATCATAGGGGTGCGCATCAGAAGCAGGATCCCCAACATGAGCAGAGGATGTTTGGAGGAGGAGAGAGAGAGAGACAAAACAAAGAGCCAAAATGGACAGGTGCTGTTCAGACTTTTAAGTGTGCGAAGCGCCATGCAGCAGCACCAGTCCAGCAAGAAAGGGAGCAAAGAGGAGGTAAACTGTATTTATTCCCATTGTATCAGCATTTAAGTGGGGGTTTTGGAGGAGCGTCTGTGTCTTCTAGGGGTTCGTTCAGCCCCCCTGTTCACAATATATATTGCCGGGACACCTTAACACTGGGAGCACCAGGGGAGCAAGTGTGGCCATAGCATTACCTCCCCTGGAACAACAGATGGCATCCCCCCTTGGTTACATTGGTGCCTTGGACACCTGCATGGTTTCACTGGACGTGAAGTTGAACTTATACATATATATATATATATATATATATATATATATATATATATACACACATACATACATATGTACTGTATATATATATATATATATATATATACTGTATATATATATATATATATATATATATATATATATATATATATATATATATATATAAAAGGCAAAGCCCTCACTCACTCACTCACTGACTGACTCACTGACTCATCACTAATTCTCCAACTTCCCGTGTAGGTAGAAGGCTGAAAAATTTGGCAGGTGGAAAAAGTCAATGTCCCGCTAAAGGAAGACAGTGTAAAAAAAAACCCGTGCATGCAGTGTGTCACGTCTCAGATAAAGAGGAAGACGAGCTGTTTATTGATGCAGTAAGAAATGAATCGATGAATGAAACCTGTTATCTTTACAACGATTGACAAACACGGAATGTAACTTGAACACAACACATCCTACAAATATGAACCTGATTGAAAGAAATAATGATAATCAAATCCTTGATGACAGCAACACTCACAAAACAATTACTGTATATTGACAATCATGTTACGTTATTTTTAAAATGTTCCCTTTTCTTTTTCATAACTTATTTAACACACTACTTCTCCGCTGCGAAGCGCTGGTATATATATATATACCCCGATCTACATACTCTCAAATAGACAAACCACACGCTTCAGCTGCCTTGCCGAACACTTACCGCATTAATCAAGTCTAGCTTATGATGCTGCAAGTTATTGCGAAGCTAGCCCACACGATGCCGAAGAGAAAAGTTGATTCTGAAAATAGAGCCTTTAAAAACTGATGGGAGGCTGAGTATATGTTTACTGACATTGCCGGTAAACTCGTGTGTCTCATTTGTGGAGCTAATGTGGCTGTAATTACAGAATTTAATCTAAGACAGCACTGAGACAAAACATCAGGATAACCTGAAAGACCTGAATGCAATGCAGAAGATACAGAAAGCAGAAGAGTTAAAGAAGAATCTGACACTTCAGCAGACGTTTTACCGTGCAAAATCACAAAGTGATTTCAAGTGAGGCTGCTTTTATGGGAGACACAAATGCACCAGTGCAACTTGCCCCACTTTCCCTGTTGCCAAGTAATGTTGAACCAAGTCGGCACAACGGTGTTCCCAAATACGCATTTTGCTGATAAACTTCGTTCGCACTGCGCTTTGGTGACTTTGAAGAACAAAAAAGAATTTTGAGTTGTTTCGCAACCCATTTGCCGTCGATGTGGAAACTGCACCTGTGCAGATTCAGATGGAGGTGATTGAGCTGCAGTGTAATGGCACACTGAAGGCAAAGTACGATACTGCTTGGCCCGCACAGTTTATTCACTCCATTCCCGCAGAAATGCTCCAGCTCCGTCTACATGCAGCTCGAACCTTGTGCATGTTTGGTAGCACATATCTGTGTGAGAAGCTCTTCTCAGTCATGAAGACTAACAAAACAGCACACAGGAGTCGCCTCACTGATGAGCACCTGCAGTCCATCCTGAGAATCTCCACAACACAGAACTTCACACCAAACATAAACGAACTTGTTGCCAAAAAAAGATGCCAGGCGTCCGCTCTGATAAAATGACATACTGTATGAGCAAAGACAACTGAATGATTTGATTTGTTATTGCTTAAAAGAACAAATTTTATTTATATTTCCAGGTTTTGTTATGCACCATGTTCATATTTGAATTTGTATAATTTTGACAGGATATATTTTTATGGAGAGCAAAATCTTTTGGGATATTTAAAATTTAAGTTTATTTTTTATATAAAATTACATAAGAGTAAAGAAATTTGAATGTTTGCTCTTTTGATGTTTACTTTATTTCTAACTTGTATAATTTAGACAGAATATATTTTTATGGAGAGCAAAATATTATAAGTTATTTAAGGTTTGAGTTAATTTATTCCGGAATAATATTCCTGTCTGTTTTTATTCATATTTATGTTCAAAAAAGTTAAGTTTTAAAGTTTTAAAAGTTTAGTTTTAGTGTGTTCAATAAAAGTTTATCCTGTTTGGCCCGCGACCTAAAGTGTATTTTGGATTTTGGCCCCCTGTGCAATTGAGTTTGACACCCCTGATTTATTCGACACAAATATCTTTGGTTGGAATGTAAGACGAATTTGCTCTTTACATTTGTATGGTGAAGAAAAATTTATGCAATGATGCCTACATTTAACTTACATTCCTACCAAAGATATTTCTGTCAACTAAATAAAAATTCCTTCTATTTAAAATTTAAATAGAACTTGAACAGATATGATAGTTCATAATACCCACGCAGACTTGCACGTAAGAGCGGGAGTCATCCGTTTTAACAAACATCGTATTGCACTGATATGAAATAGCCTTCCCATTTAATTATTTAGGAATGGATAAATAAATTAAGATTTTGTACAAATAATGTTTTTCATTTTTCTTCCTTGATGGATTCTGCCACCCCCAGCAACAGTTGCTCGAACCCCAAAGAGTGTACATATATATATATATATGTGTGTGTGTGTACTGTATGTGTGTATATGTAGATATGTATATATATATGTATATATATATATGTATATATGTGTGTGTGTATATATATAGGTGTATATGTATATATGTATGGATATGTATATATATATGTTTATATGTGTGTGTGTATATATATATATATATACAGGTATATACTGTATATATATGTATATATATATATATATATGACAGCATCACTCATCACTCACAACAGTGACAAAACAATTACATTGACAATCATGTTATGTTATTTTCAAAATGTTTCCTTTTCTTTTTCATTACTTCTTTAACACACTACTTCTCCGCTGCGAAGCGCGGGTATTTTGCTAGTATATATATATATATGTATTGTGATGGACGGCCGGCGTTTCAGTCTGGCATGGAAATCCCTCAACAGATAAAAGAAAGAAGAGCAGTCTATTCAGGGCACAGCTGCCCTGGACAGAAATGTTCCCCGGATTCCCTCAGGGCAGCATGGGAAATGCAGTCTGTTTCTTCAGCCCTGTTGGATGCCGGGGTGCCACCAGGGGGAGCTCAATGAGAACCTGGGGACTATTATTGTTACACCAACCCGGAAGTACTTCAAAGTCACGAGGACAGAAGCTTGCAGTACTTCCGGGAAATTTAAGGAAGGAGGATGTGGCATTTGACCCGGAGAAGGAATACTTCCGGGTCATGAACTATTTAAAGGACGATGGGAAACCCAGCAGATTGAGCCAGAGTTGGGAGGAAGTGTAATGGAGCTGCTGGGAGTGGAGCATTGTGTTATTGATTATTGTTTATTATTATTGTATTATTAAAAGAATTGTAGTGTGCGGTGCTTGAATAATATTACTAAAGAAATTATTCTTGGTGTTTTAAACGTGTGTCTTGGATGACTGTCTGGTGGGTTCAACGGAGCAACAGTGACCCCTAGCATCCACTATATATATATATATATATATATATATATATATATATATATATATATATATATATAGTATATATATATATATATATATATTGTCGAGGATGCCAGGGGCCACAACCCGGCCGGGACGCCTCGATAGTCCCCAACGTGGACACTGTTACTCCTCAGTCGCGAGAGGGCAGCCGCCCGGGCCTATTTGGGGGCCACAAGGAGTAACCTGGGACACTCATGACAGGACGTGGTCACCGCCAGGGGGCGCCCAGACAGTGAGGGAATCCTGGATGGCAGCACTTCCGCCACACCAGGAGGTGCTGCCGGAGATAATTCCAAGAAGACCCGGAGTGCTTCCAGGTGCTTTCCTGAGATTTCCGCCATACCAGGAAGTGACGTCAAGGGGAGCACCTGGGGCTCATCCGGGTCATGATATAAGGGGCCACCTCCTTCCAGACATTGAGCCAGAGTTGGGAGGAAGGAGACGAAGCTTGTGAGGAGGAGGAAGGAGGTCGAGAGAGAAAAGAGAAAGAAAAGAAGAAGAAAGGAAAGAGTTGGTGATAGAAGAAGAAAGGAAAGAGTTGGTGAGAAAAGGCATTGTGGTGCAGTGAAGAAAATAAATAAAGGAGTGTGTTTTGTACATCCTGGTGTCGGTCTGTCTGTGTCTGAGGGTGCATTTGCCACAATGGCGCCCAACGTGGGGCCTACCTCCTGCTAAAAGGGGGGAACCCCGTTTTGTAAATATTTTGTGGAAGCAACCCCGCACAGCAGACGAACAAGTACTTCCATCACGGCATGCAAGCCTGCACCAACGCCTCTAGAAAGGCTCGTAGAGGACCACGCCTAATGGACTTCTGGTAGTATGGGGAAGAAGGGCAAACGCGCCCTGAAGACAGCGGCGCCGGAAGACTCTTCCCCAAAGACGTCAGCTCATAGGGTGGAAGGAGCGTTGGAAGACCGGAAGTTCCTTCCCAAAACAAGTACGGGATTGGACGGTGTGTGTTGTGTGCCCCCAGATACAAGAAGGTGGGACCAACGAACGTCAATCCTGGGATGCTCGAAGACCCAGTGGAGCATGTGCAGGAGCTCCACGGCTCCCAGCCGGCAGGTGAGTCAGAGAATTGTATGACTTCAGCGCTGACTGGCTTAAGTGACTTGTTGTTGGCTGTACAGGAGTTAGAGAAAGTCTTTCGTCCTGTACAGCCTCTTTTACAGGTACTCCAAAACTTGACGGGAGTAATCAAGACACTGGAGGAGACTGCGGAAGTGCCCCTGAGAGTCGTGCTAGGGTGGTTAATGCGGCGCGACGTGGGATTCTCCAGTCAGTCCGATGCTTCGGTACAGGTAAGTGACACTGGTACCGAACATAATTATGGAATCCCTAGCGAAAAGAACCCGGATGTACTGGAAGGGATCCAAGTAGCAGGGGTTCCGACAGTAGATCGGGGGACGAGTACTGAGACCGCAGTACAAGCGGAGATGGGGGGGCGGTGCTGGCTTATATGTGTCGGCACCCAGACCGCCCCGCGCCAAGAAGCGGTGGCGCTCGGAACCCAATCGAGAGGTGTGCAAACAGCACGGGTCCCACTTTAATTCATAAGGGGATCCAAGCTGTTTCAGCACTCCAGAGTAACGGGAGGCCCCGGAGAAAAACGGAGGGGTCTCCTGACAGGGCAAAAAAACTGTCCGAGAGCTCGCGGGTATTAAGAGAGCTCTCTCCAAGGCCATGGAAAGCTGCCCCAAGCCAGGCTGAGCAGATACAGGCACGGGCGTTCCCATCCTGTTTTCAAGCCCGGAGAATATGAGAAAGGCAAGAGGTCCGCCGGTGTTACAGGTGTCATGGGGTTGGGCATTTGTGGAGGCGTTGTCCATATGCCCTGGGCAGAGATGCCATTAGGCGGCGTTAGGACGACCTGTTTCTTGTCTTACAGGTCCAGACCATGGCAGATGGTATGCCGAGACCCCGCCTTGGGAACCTTCTACCCCTCGTGGGTCGGGCCGCTTTGCTGGATGGGCTTCAGCTGGTGAGGGGGCAGTGTTGAGGATGCCAGGGGCCACAACCCGGCTGGGACGCCTGGATAGTCCCTGACATGGACACTGTTACTCCTCGGCCACGAGAGGGCAGCCGCCCGGGCCTATTTGGGGGGCACAAGGAGTAGCCTGGGACACTCGTGACAGGACGTGGTCAAAGCCAGGGGGCGCCCGGACAGTGAGGGAATCCTGGATGGCAGCACTTCCGCCACACCAGGAGGTGCTGCCGGAGATAATTCCAAGAAGACCCGGAGTGCTTCCAGGTGCTTTCCTGAGACTTCCGCCATACCAGGAAGTGACGTCAAGGGGAGCACCTGGGGCTCATCTGGGTCATGATATAAGGGGCCGCCTCCTTCCAGACATTGAGCCAGAGTTGGGAGGAAGGAGACAAAGCTTGTGAGGAGGAGGAAGGAGGTCGAGAGAGAAAAGAGAAAGAAAAGAAGAAGAAAGGAAAGAGTTGGTGAGAGAAGAAGAAAGGAAAGAGTTGGTGGGAAAAGGCATTGTGGTGCAGTGAAGAAAATAAATAAAGGAGTGTGTTTTGTACATCCTGGTGTCGGTCTGTCTGTGTCTGGGGGTGCATTTGCCACAATATATATAAAATATCACCTTCATCCCTGGTTTAACAACCAATTTCTATTTGACTTCAGTGTCTGTCAAACTGGACAGTTTGTTTCTTCTCATCCTACAGGTATTCTACCTGATTGACATATGGTGTCTAGACAAGCTACTGCCTTCATTTGAGTTCACTTTCAAGTTCCTGCAACAATTTTAGGAGTTTCTTAGTTCTTAGTTCCTAGTTGAAAGGAGGCATATGCTGCTAAAAATCGCTTTAAAGATAGATGCACTGCTGTCCTAAAGAGATGCATCTGAATGACAACTTTAGATAGTATTCCACTCACAAAAAAGGAATTCAGAAATGTGCTATGAAAAACTCCATACCTGCCTTTAATACTGGCTGAATAAATTAACTTAAGATTATAATGCCGTCAACTGAAAAACTGTGTTCAACTCAGTGAGTAACTATGAATTGACAGGACAGTATTTACATATTCTACAATATATAATTTAGTTATTTAAACAAAGAAATATAGCAGTTTGTACCCATCATCTTTACTACGCTACATTTTAGTAATGAAACAAGAAAAATATAAATGGTAGAACTACAATGCTCTGTAAACCATTTTTCAAGATATCAAGATTTTCAAGCCACACAGACAACACTAAAATAGATGGTTAAAGAGAACAAAAAATATGTTGGTGTTTTTATAAACTTAACACAGTGTGCAACATGTATGAAGTATACATCTCCTAGAAAGTGGCAGACAAAGGCAGACAGTGATAGTTTTCATGCTTCTTTAAAAAAAAAAAACAGGTGTTCCCCTACTTCTGCATCAAAACATTGTAATTAAACAGTGACTTTTATTTGGTGCTTTCCTGTTGCTTTGTCTGTTTTCTTCCCATTGTCACCTAGCAATAGCAAAGAAAACAGCACGGGTGTGTCTGCTTCCCAAGTTAGCAGTACCTGAGAGAGCCCCACTGTGCAATCGGCTTTTGTTCTTGTTACCAAGATACTGTAGTTATATACTAATCAGCAGTCTCTCAAAGCCTTCTCTTTCTTCCTTCTGTAGTTGATCATATTTTTAATTTTTGACACCCACAGTTCTGGACACTAACTAAACATGTCTCTACAAAAAGCATGATACAGGTAATCAGTTCTTTCTGAATTTGTCTTATCCAGATGCTTCTCCCTGGGGGCACCTCTTCCTTTCCAAATCCCTCCTTCAGTCTGTACCTTTATCATTGTGAACAAGCTGTGGGCATACTAATTACAGAGGGGTGGGAAGAAGATTACAAAGCTCATGCTGGCATTAAAGTTTAAGAGTCCTAGCATTTCTGTTAGCAGTTAGAAATGCTTGTGGATTGCACTATTCATTGTCCTAGAAAACAACATACTTTTCCACTTTTCCCAGGCTTACAGCAGCACCTAAGGCATGTTTCCCTCACCTTTCTCTGCAGGATGTCACAAGCTATTTAGAGAATACTTACAGTATTTAATACCTCTTAGTTATTCGATTTAGTTGGGTACGTATGAAAAAAACAAAATGCTGACCCGGTGCACAAAATAATCACCACACAGATATATCCACTATGCACACAAAAAGCTGCATTACAGCAGACAACAATACAAGGAAAAACTGCTAAGCAGCTTAGTAATTAAAAGTTAAGCTTAATAAATACAATTGTTATTTGTCAATCTTTATAATTGTATTTTACTTAATACCATAGTACACCTTCCTGAAAGTATCCCAATCTAATATTTAAACCATTAAAAAGCAGGAAAACTCATTTGCACAGATGATTGTCATACTTAGTTCAAAAACTCCAAAAACTCTATAAATATTTAGTTTTGAGTGGATACAATGTTAATTTATTATATGAAAAACCAGTAACGGTGTACTGCACAATAATGTGCAGTGAATACACTTGATGTGAGCATTCGCAGTTTTCATACTCTTTTTCTGTACGTTTAGCATTTGTTTGCTCAGAGGTTGATACGCTTGCTGCTTCCTTAGCAGCTCTTTTTTTTTCTCTACCGTAGCGGCTCGCTGCTTCTCTTCTTTCGTCGGCATCTTTTCACGTTAAAAATGATTAAGTTCGTTTTTGTGTTGCAATTACTTAATATGTTTTCTTTAATTTTTCACTTAACTCTTCAATCTGCCTCAAGAATGATTAAAGATATGAAGAGGTAGGAGAAGTGACCGCTAAGGTGGTAGGGAATTAGAACGGCGCCCATATGCATGCGCCATGCAGCTGCCCTGCTGCGTGCTGCCGAGAGTTGATTCTACAATTAAATAAAATAAAAATAGAAAGTGTAATAAAAATCATCAACCAGAAAGCAGATAGTAGACGTCACGTAGTATATGTGTACCAAATTGCCGAACAGCCATGGTAGCGTATTATATAAGAAGATGGTATACAGTGTTTGTCCATTACTATTGCCATTTACAGTTAATCCGCAACTTCATGCCTTCATTTGATTTCATTAGTAACCATATTTTTACTTTCGCATTGGCATATTCGCCGGCTTACTAATTATGTGTAGTGCAGAAAAAAATTAAAGGCACGATGCACATGACTTTGGGGAGTGGCTAATATCCTACTATGTGCTCCACCGATCTTCTTCACCCAACTGTTGCATTTTTTTTTAAATAATTTTATTGATTTTATTAAAATCAAATTACATTCCATACAAAAAACTTAAGTTTTACAAAAAAAAAAAAAGGTTTGAAACAAATCAACCACCCACCTCAGGGAAAGAGATCTAGGCCATCAGTGTAAAACTTTATGCTAGTAAAAATAAGTAAATAGATAAATTAATAAATGAATAATGATAAATGGAGTAAAAGAGAGGAGAGAAACTGCTTCCATAATTTAAACGCTTATTCTAAAATATTATTGATTAGTTCCTGCCAGGTTTTCAAAAAAGTTTTGTACAGATCCTCCAAGTGTGAATTAGATTTTTTCCAGTTTTAAATAGTATACAACATCTGTTACCCACTGACTTAGAATAAAAGAGTTGAGCAAGATGGGTCTACATGCCAGTAGTGTAGTAAAGACAATTACAGTTTGTTTGTCCTTCTCCACTTTAAGCCCATCTGGAAGAACACCAAACACAGCTGTTAGTGGATTAGGAGGGATTGTGACACCAAGGCTGTATGAAAGGCATTTAAAGATTTTGGTCCAAAATGATGTTAATTTGGTGCAGGCCCAAAACATGTGACCCAGTGAGGCTGGGACTTGACTGCAGCATTCGCAGGCTGTATCTTGCCCTGCAAACATTTTGGACAATTTTAAACGAGAGATGAGCTCAATATATAATTTTACACTTTGCGCATATGGAATTCTGTGCATTGCTACGTTCCACTCCTTTTCTGAAATGTTGAGTGAGAGATCCTTTTCCCACTGTTCTCTTGGATCTTTGAAAGGGAGGGACTGTAAAATGGTTTTATCTATTAAGGAAATGCTGCCTCGAGTCCTCGAGACTGAGCAATATTTTTTTCGGCATAGAGGTAGGTGGGAGGTGAGGAAAATTGGGCAGGTTCTGTTTAACAAAGTTTCGAATTTAAAGGTAGTGAAAGTTAAGTGAAGAAAGTGAAAGTGTTGCTGGAAAGTTACATTTGGAATGTAATTGTTCATAGGATGCAAAGATGTTGTTTATGTACAGATTTCTAATTTAATCCCGAATGTTTTCCAGGCATTAAAAACTGCCTGTATTTGAGAGGGTGGAAAAAAGTGGTTATTGTGCAGAGGTGCCACATATACAAGCTTCTCTATCTTAAAATACTTCCTATATTGGTTCCATATTCTGAGTAAGTGAAGCACAATTGGGTTTTTAGTATATTGGTGATAACTTGTATTTATTGGGGTGCAAAGCAAGGAATATAAAGAAGTACTGCAGGATTTTATTTCTATTGCGGACCAAGCCTTTGTATGTTCGTCTATTTCTGTCCATGTACATGTTTTTATAGTTTGCATCTTTGCTGCCCAGTAATAAAATTGAAAGCTAGATAGAGCCATGCCACCGTCCGCCTTTGGTCTTTGTAGGGCCGTACTTTGGATATGTGGATGTTTGGAATCCCAAATAAATTAGGTTATGGTTGAATCTAATTTCTTAAAAAATTATCTATGTATATTGGAATGTTTTAAAATAAAAAGAATAAATAAAAAGAGAAGCTTAGGGATGGATAATCGTCTTAACAATGTTAATTCTATTCAGATAAAGTGAGGTGGAGGGTTGACCATCTATGTAAGTCTTGCTTAATTTTTTCCATACAGATGGCAAAATTTTGTTGATAAAAAGCTTTATGTTTACTTGTGATTTTTACCCCTAGATATTTAAACTGATCTGCGATGATAAAAGGGAAGGTCTCCAATCTAATATTGTGTGCTTGAGAATTCTCTGGGAAGAGCACACTTTTATTCAAATTGATTCTGAGACCAGAAATCTTTTGAAATTCTGTTAGTGCTGTTAGGGCTGCAGGCACAGTATTTTGTGGATCTGATAAATACAGTACCATATCATCTGCATATAGAGAAACTTTTGGTTCCAGTCCTCCTTTGATAATCCCCTTTATCTCATAAGCATTTCAACAATGAATTGCTAGTGGCTCAATGGTGATTGCAAAAAGCAGTGGTGACAAGGGGCATCCTTGTCAGATACCACACTCTAGTTTAAGTAGTCTGAGTTAATATCTATACCAATAAAAGGCAAAGCCCTCACTGACTGACTGACTGACTCATCAATAATTCTCCAACTTGGTTCTGCATGTGGGTTGATGGCTGCCGCTGAATTGTTTGGTTGTCGCTTTCAAGTGTACCGAAATGGCCAAATATTTTACACCTTTTGACAACCGCCAATGCCTCTTAAAGATCTTAGATTCACAGGTGACGATTTGAGTAGTAGACACTTTGATGTTTATGTATGTTTAAACTCTCAAAAGCTGGATGTGAAGTTATTGATGAAACCGGTTGTATGCTTACAACGCTTGACAGAAGCCGAATGTCACTTCAACAGAAGTCCTGCAAATACTGTCGTAATTGAATCAAACCATGAAACTCAAACCGATTATGACAGCAGCAATCCAAGCTGTGAGATTTGAAACAAGATTACTTTTCAAATGGCCAACTGTACATTGCATGCTCAAAAGTAAGCTCAGCGCACAGCTTGGTCATATTACAACCGGAGGGCCGAACTGACAATGTGGTATACATGCAGTACTTCGCCATTGCAAAGCGCTGGTATTTTGCTAGTTGTTAATACAAACTGAAGCTTCTGGATTGGTATACAGTAGTTTGATCCATGTACAAATGTCTGGACCAAACCCAAATTTCTCCAATGTTGTGAAAAGGTAGTTCCATTCAACCATCTCAAATGTTTTTTCTGCATCCAACGATAATAATATCTCTGGGGTGTTTGACTTTGTGGGTGAATATATTATATTAAACAGGCGTTGAAGAATGGAAGCTAAGTGTCTGCCTTTAATAAATCCAGTTTGGACTTGTGATATTACTGAAGGCAGCACTTTCTTCATTCTTCTAGCTAGGACTTTGGAGAGCATCTTATTATCATTATTCAGAAATGAAATTGGTCTGTATCATGCACATTGTAGTAAGTCCTTATTTTGTTTAGGAAAGACGATAATTAATGCTTGACGAAAAATTTGAGGTAGCATTTTATTTTCTCTAACTTCTACAAATGTTGCTAATAGAAGAGGAGCTAGCTGAGTTGAGAATTTTTTATGAAATTTGGCAGGTTAGCCATCAGGGCCTGCTGCTTTCCCACTCTGCAGTGAGTTTATAGCATCTAGTAATTCTGATAGTGCCAGAGGTTTATCCAATTCCTCTGCATTAAGTGTATCTATTTGTGGTATCTGTAATGCGTCCAGAAATGCATTAGATTCTATCTTGTCTTCTTTAATCTCAGTAGAATATAAGGCTTTATACTAGTCTCTAAATGTGTGCATTATATTTTTCTGGTCAATGATTTTGTCTCCATTTGTGTTGGTGATTGCTGGTATTGCATTTCGAACTTCTTGCTTATGGATTTGTGGAGCTAAGATCATATTAGCTATCTCTCCATGTTCATAATAACGATGTCTTGATTTAAGTATGAGTTGTTCAGTTTCCTTAGTTGTTAAGAGGTTGAGCTCTGAATGCATAGCCTGCCTTTTTCTATGAAGCGCCTCACTTGGACACCTGGCAAGTTCTTGATCTATTCTAGTAATTTTGTTGATTAGCTCTGATACCTTCTTGGTTTCCAATTTATTTCTGTAGGAAAGATATGAAATAATCCGTTCTCTTAAGAAGGCCTTCAGGGTTTCCCAGAGTGTTCCTGCAGAAACCTCTGAGTATGTATTTCTCTCTAAAAAAATTGATTTGCTTGGACAAAAATTCTTTACAGTTCTCATCTGCTAAGTGGATTAAGACGCCATCTGCAAGATGAGAATGTGGGGCATAGTGATTTTTAGTTCCAAAATGGGGCATGGTCAGAAATAACACTAGCGTCGTACTTAAAAGATTTAATCGTAGGCAAGAAGTTGTTATCTACAAAGAAATAATCGATTCTTGAGTAGCAATGATGCACTGGTGAGTAGAAGAAATATGCTCTTGATTTTGGGTTTAGAAATCTCCAGGGGTCTGATAACTTTGCAGTGTTAGATGTCATCACCCCTGTGGCAGAAAAACTATTTAGGTCTGGATTTAAAACACAAAGTCCCCAGCCATTATAATTTTAGGAGTGTTCACATTGGGAACGGATGCAAATACACTTTGCATGAATTCCCTATCATAGACATTGGGTGCATAAATATTTATCAAAATCACTTTGAAATACTACATCTGATACTACAAATGAAACTGTTCTATGTATAAGAATTCCCACACCTCTAGTTTTCTTTGTAAAGCTGGAATGGAACATTTGACCAGTCCAGTCTTTGTGCAGCTAGTCCTTGCTTAATAAGTGGGTCTCCTGTAAAAATACTATTTTAGCATTTAGACCTGTTAAGTGAGAGAATACTTTCTCTTTAATTTGTGATTCAGACTTTTAACATTCCAGCTCACAAAGTTAACTGTCCGGTCTTGGAGACATTGCTTCTGAACTTTTGTTGTCATTTTATAGTCTTAACTGAAAATAAGACAGCTTTGACCTTAATTTCCAATTTTCCCAAGAGTTATTGCCATGAACCCTATTGTTACGTTGGCAATTATAATTATAAGGATTAAAAGGATAAATTAGAGATAGCTTGCTCTCTTCCTCTCCCCCAGTAGTCCCCCCAGTTTTCTTAAGTCTTTTTCTGCTTCCTCTGTAGATGTATAGATATAAGGCTTGTATTGAGTATCCACTTTCACTTTGACAGGGTACAAGAGGCTGTATCTGATCTCAGCTTTCCATAAGAACTGTTTAATGATGTAAAAAGTGGCACGTTTAGTAGCTGGTGAGGGTGAGAAAACTATGAAAATACAAATGTGGTTATCTTCAAATGTAATCTCTTGTTTCTGTCTCAGAAGTGATATTACATGTAATTTAAATTGTAATTTTTCAAAGCACACGATAAGACTCCTAAGTTTAGAGGTATTTGATCCCTGTATGCAGTAAGCTGCTGCTATCTCTGTGTTTGATTTATAGTCCTGTCCACTTATTTTGGAGAATAGCTCAGCTATGAATTTTACTGCGTTTGGACTTTCACAATTCTCTGAGAGACCTTTGATTCTAATATTATTCCTTCTGGATCCATCTTCCAGTGTAGCAAGTCTGTCTCTGAGTTTTCTGCATTCGGAATTTGCAGCCATTGCTTTCCTGTCAGCGGTAGATGCCAGATGTTCGGTGTTTCAAATCGAGTTGTGAATGTTTGCTTAACGTCTTCCAACTGATCGCCAAGTTCTCAAACTTAGATGCATTTTCCTGAATTTGTTCCTCAATTTTTTCTAGCCTACCTTTAAAGGCTGCCTCAAAGCGATTATTTACACATTTCTCCAGGTCTTTAATATCCTTCCGCAGCTTCTCATTTGTCTTGAGCATATCATTTATTTCTTTCTTTATATCTTTCTTGAGCTCCTTTATTTCTTGAGCGGCCATGGCTATGGCCATGTGATCATTATCTTCAGTTCGGACCGCAGGTGAAGGGACAAGCCCTGTTACAGCCGATGCTCCCGGATCGTGAGGAATAGATGAAAATGCGGAACACAAGGCCATCTCCAGTTTTAATGGATCTTCTGGAGTTGACGAGCTATCATGACTTGCATCACTTGCACATTCGTGCTTTTGCCTGTCTGTTCCAGGTCAGTCTCTAAGGCCGTAACTTGAGGTGGGGTGCAGCTTTGGATTTCTTTTTCGTTTCTTTCTGAGCCCCTTTCTTACCGCTCATGTTTATGTAGGCTTGCATATATTGTAATAGAACCTCCTTGAGTTGGGTAAATACAGGATACCTCGGGATGATAAAAATAAGAGAAATATTAACACCGCTGCTAACGGTGTTCCGCTTCAGATGTCCGTAACGAACGAAACCAATATCACCCTACTGTTGTAAAGAGTTCCACATACATCTTTTGCATATTTTTTGATTATTTTACTTAACAGGATCAAATTTTGAGTTGTAATTATGTCCCAAAGTGTTGCGCAAGTCTTTATGCCTCTAAGTGCAAGTCTGCAAAGTAAGTGATGTGGGTTAGTGAGAAAATAAAGGTTTTAGATAAATTTTTTGAAGGAATGTCTGGTGCTAATGAATTGATTGCTGAAAAAAACAGTTTGAGAACAAGCTGCACACTCTGATTGGGGAAAAAAGGTAACATACAGAACAAGAGTTTATGCCAATGAGACTGGACTGTTTATGAAACAAATAAGAAGACACATGTACGTAAAAATGCCATTGCCAAAGCATACTGAGATCAAGGCTTTTAAGTATTGTTTGACAATATTGTTGTGGGACAACACCAGCCAAGTGCAAGTTCAAGTGCAAGCTACTGATGATCTTCCAAGCCCAAAATCCCAGGGTTTTGAAAGAGAAAAAACAAGGCCAGAAGGCATGTGCATTGGCACCATTGTTAACTACAGGGAAGTGAACCTGAAAATCATATGATACATTTCTTTAAATCTGACACTGTGTTTCAAATTATCAACTACATAATGTAGCCTAGGTAAAAGATTCACAGTCTACTTGTAATAACAGCTGGAAAAAATTGTGGCTCGCTTGTATCCAGGATTTTGAAGGCTTTAAAGGTGAAACAGTGAGGCAGTATGTTGGAGCAATTGTGTATCTAGCACATACTATTCAAGGCAGAGTGTTTGAGGATATGGGAGAAGAGGGTAGCAAACCCAGGAGCTGATGAATAGTATTAGATGCGATGGCTCAGGAAGGTCTTCAAGAAAGCAAAGATAACTACAGTAAACAACAAACCTTCGCAGTGTGCCACTCACAATTTCCAGGCTTGAAGGGTGGCTTGGCATAATCGACCAGCTCGCTAGAGAAAGCTAGATGATCAAATCATTGATTACTGGCTGAAGGTTACATGTCAACTCCTCTCTGCTATGCTCCCATACACCGAGACCCTTAAGGATCTCAATAGGCACACGAAGCAGACATCACTGACAGATTGTTTCAATATTTATATTACCCGGTGCATCCATCATGATCTCCAATGTCATCTGTCAACCATAAAGGAAAGAGTGTCGGAGGTGATGTGGTGAACTAAACAGTCTCTCCCTCTGAGTGTTTTGACAGCAGTGACTAAAGTTTTTTTTTATTGAGATGTTAGTAAAAAAGTTCACAGGTCACAGAAATGATTAGTGAGAATAAATGTTTTTAATGTTACCAATTAGGGCTGAGCCAATAGTCAATTATATGATCTTTCACTGACTGGCTGGACTTGTCGTCAATATGAATAAACATCTCAGAATGGCTACAAACTTTTGCAAAAATTTCCTCAAATTTAAAAAAAAAACTCGCAAATATTCACAGCAGGAGTTTGCTAGGGATTCCTCTGCTTAGCTAGTTTAGCGAGAAGGATGCACAGGACAAATGCCAAGAAATTGCAGTTGAAAAACTGTGGTGACATATGTGTCCCTGCAGATGGATATTATTGAGTTTAGCAGGAGTGCGCTGCAAATGAGGAAGGACAGTCTGATTAATGTGTCATGCACAATGTTTGAATGGGTAGAGGGTAGGTGCTTGTATGCAGTGAGATTCAGAAAGTAGCTGCATGGTGGTGCTTTCTTGGTCTCGTGGGCAGTGCTTGAAGTAGGCCGATACCAGCAGTGCTTAAAGCTTCAAGGAGACACCCTCCCTTCAATATTTCATACTAATATACACACCCTATAACCTCCAACGGGGAGGAACAAGATGCTGACTAAATGCAATATACTACATGTAATTTGGTTCCACTTTGCTTCTGGGCAAATAAGAATGTAATTGTACTACATACACAAGATAATGAATATGAAATAAATTGACTAAACTATACATCAAAGCAGTGCCTTAAATCTTTGTAAAAAGCCACAGCCACCGGTTCTCCTGCATGCTCAGCGTACATTGAAAGCTTGCAATACTAATCAACACTCTACTTAATGTGCTTTTTGCAGCATGTCATTTCCAACAATGATAAGAAAATGCAAGATCAAACAAACAAAGTATGATTTTTTTCTTTTGCATGCCTAGTCACTTTTTTTATTCAGTAGATGGTAAAAACAAAACAACTAAGGATGCTGTGTTTGAATAAGAGTAATTATCCATCAATCCATTATCCAACCCGCTACATCCCATTACAGGGTGACGGGGATCTGCTGGAGCCAATCCCAGCCAACACAGGGCTTAAGGCAGGAAA
Organism: Polypterus senegalus; assembly: GCF_016835505.1. Taxonomy (NCBI): domain Eukaryota; kingdom Metazoa; phylum Chordata; class Cladistia; order Polypteriformes; family Polypteridae; genus Polypterus; species Polypterus senegalus. The sequence continues at coordinate 276,722,645 of NC_053154.1, forward strand.
CAAACCCCAGGCAGGGTGCCAGCCCACCGCAGGGCGCGCACACACACACAAAGCACAATTTAGAATCACCAATGCATGTCTAACCTGCATGTCTTTGGACTGTGGGAGGAAACCAGACCACCCGGAGGAAACCCACGCAGACATGGGGAGAACGTGCAAACTCCACGCAGGGAGGACCCAGAAAGCGAACCCAGGTTCCCTAACTGCGAGGCAGCAGCGCTACCCATTGCGCCACCGTGCTGCCCATAAAAGTAATTAGTAACTTCTAATTTCTTTAAAAAAAATATTCTAGTTTCCTGTTGGTATGCATTTATTTAAATACATTTTTATGATGAGGCAGATCTCATTTTAGAATTTTGTGCCAATATGGCATCGTGATTTGTTTTAAACAAACATGGAAAAAATGACCTCTGAAACACCATAATAACAATACTGAATGCCCCTATGTTTACTAAATTGCAGAAATCTGTGAGACAACAAAATTACTGTGCCCTGAGGCAAAATAACAATGCACCTTTCCTGCACCACCTTGCCCTTAAACTGTCCACCGTCCAAAGTACAGTGATTAGGGGGGCTAATCATTCATAATCCACAAGTATATCTCCACCCAAAGTCAAGGGGCAATGTTATCACATTGTCAATGTTTTCAAATGGAGATTTGACAATGTGAACTTTTAACATATTGCACAGCCCTATTATCAAATTAATTTTGTGTAATGAATTTGAGTTAATTCATGGTTACTGTGTTATGAAAAGTGGTATATATAACATATACTGTATAAATATAGTTTTAAAAAAGTTTATGCAGAAAAGCGTATTTTGAGCAATTCCCAACAAAAGATTACAGTTTTTTGGCAGTCACAGAAATTTAACTTCCTACTTCCCATTAGCTCAATGTATTAACATTCATGTCTTTGACTTTAATGTTGGCTCCTAGAAACATTACCTCCGTAAAGTTGAGGATGTACTGTAATAACAGATATGTGAAGTATCAACAACCCTGTAGAAACCGAGCAATTAAAAAATTATATGCTGTAAGAGGTCAGCACAAAGTTCATGTTCATCTTCCCTCTATTTATGTCTTCTTGATCTGGAAAGCACAATGAACAACTACATATGACACTCAAGACTGCCACCGAGAGCTTATCACAAGCATAGATATTTCCATTTCACACTACAAGAATGTTAATGTTTTAGATTGTGACTTATATGGCGTGCGCAAGAACAGATGTTGCTGTCTGTCACTCAGGGCTATCAGGCAATTTAGCTAAAATATGTGACTTCCAAACCTAAGCAGGCAGTATCTTGATGGAGAAACTTATAGCCCTTTAAGGAAAACATTGCATATATTTTGAAAGTTATTGATCTATACTGGAATTGCTACTGTAAATATGCTTTGATGCTGCTGATATTGCAATAGAAAACAAAGACACAAAGCTTTAGGTATTTACAGTTAAACTATGTCTGTAGTACTAGGGTGTTGTACCGTGTTAGCCATTATGAATGTAGTGAAAAGTCAAGCAAAATGACACCTTTTATTGGTTAACTAAAAAGATTAATTACATCTTAATTAATTACATCCTGCCTGAAGAAGGGACCCGAGTTGCCTCGAAAGCTTGCATATTGTAATCTTTTTAGTTAGCCAATAAAAGGTGTCATTTTGCTTGACGTTTCACTACAGCTAAACTACAAAATTCAATCTAAACGGCTGCTATAGTACTCACAAAGTTTACAAATGCAAAGTCGAGATGTAATGCCTCTAGTTAAAACCACAAACTCCTCCAGCTCATTATTAACTTATTTCCATGAGTTTTGTCTGAAATTGCACTACAGTGATAAACACCTGGGTAAGCACCTAGCTATTATGTTTTGAGCTTGTTAGGTCTGTTATTTGAGAACCCTGCAATGAGTTTCTCTTTTACTTATTACTTTATGCTTGATATTGTGATTTAACTTGACTTGTGACTTTTACTACGTATGAACGAGATTATGGAGTAGACTGAACATAAGCAACACACTTTGCATGTCACTGTCTTCCATCCTCCCCACATGGGATCGTCTGGTTGCAGGAAAACAAGCTCAGGGCTCTCACTGACTGCATTATGGTTAGCTGTATAATTTTTATTACTATATTATAACTTAATAATAATAGAAATGTAATGTAAATTGTGTATAAAACTGCCCTAAGAACCCTCCCATAATCACCCCACAAACTCCAGTCTCCAACAACCCATCCGTCCCTGGAAAAATTTGCTTCCAGTAAAGCGGTCCTTGGTGTCAAAAAGGTTGCAGACCACTGGGCTACACTACTGGCTGGGCTGCTGAGACTGACCACTGGGCAAAACTGACCATCACGAGTAGGAATAGCTTGCATATTTTCACGGTTTTTTTTTTTTGCTATAGTTTTATGTAATTTTGAGCTAGTATTGTAACGAACAGTTAGTGCAGAATACAGCTGAAGATCTGAAGTGGACATGAGACGTTGGGGAGTTGTTTATTAGCAGATTTTTGTGATTTTGAGTTTGTATAATTAGTGTAGGTCAGTGGGCTTTTAGCATATCGGCTTATTTTACAATATTAACTTTGAAGTAAACTTAGTAAAGTAAAATTTGATTTTTGGAGGATTTGTTATCCAACATGTATTACTGAGCACTGAATTCAGTAAGCGTTTTCCCAATTTCAGTTCACACGAAGAGGACTTTGTACTGTTTACGTCACCATACTCTTACAACGTTGAGAATGCACCTGAGAATATCCAAATGGAATTGATTGAACTGCAGTCAGATTCTAAAGTATTCTGATGGCAAAATACAACGAAGTTGGTGTGCCAGGCTTGTATGCTTACCTGCCACCCTCGTATGTGCAGATCCATAAGTTGGCATCAAGAGTACTGTCTATGTTTGGAAGCACTTACCTTTGTGAGCAATTGTTTTTGTTAATGAAAGCTACCAAAACCCCACATCGCTCAAGACTTACTGTCGAGCACCTTTCATCCCTCATAAAAGTTGCAGCTGCACAAGATTTCAAGCCTGATATTGACGAACTGGTTACTAACAAGAGATGCCAAGTGTTGGGACAAAAGAAATAAATCTCACACTGTAAGACTCCTATATAAGCAATGAATATACAGTGATCCCTCGCTATATCGCGCTTCGACTTTCACGGCTTCACTCCATCGCGGATTATAAATGTAAGCATATCTAAATATACATTACAAATTTTTCGCTGGTTCGCGGATTTCTGTGGACAATGGGTCTTTTAATTTAAAGTACATGCTTCCTCAGTTTGTTTGCCCAGTTGATTTCATACAAGGGATGCTACTGGTGGATGGCTTAGAAGCTACCCAATCAGAGCAAGTATTACGTATTAAATAAAACTCCTCAATGATATATGATGTGCTTCCCGTGCAGTGCTTAATTGTTTGCTTTTCTCTGCCTCTCTCACTCTCTTTTTGACATTCTCTGCGCCTGACGGAGGGGGTGTGAGCAGAGTGGCTGTTTGCACAGAGGCTGTTTGCACGGACGGACGCTACTCTAAAAATGCTGAAAGACTACCTTCACATTGCTCCCTTCTGTTGTGGCTGCTTTATCGCATTGCGCATACTTAAACAACCCAACAGCACATATTGATTTTTTGATTGTTTTCTTTTCTGTCACGCTCTCTCTCTCTCTCTGACATTCTCTGCTCCTGACGGCGCTCCTTTGAAGAGAAGATATGTTTGCATTCTTTTAATTGTGAGCAAGAACTGTCATCTCTGTCTTGTCATGGAGCACAGTTTAAGTTTTTGACTAAAGGGTGTTATTTCATGTCTAGAGGGCTCTAATAATGTTAACAGTGTGGGAGAGTTTATAAGGGCTTAAAATATACAAACATATGGTTTCTACTTTGCAGATTTTCACCTATTGTGGGGGGTTCTGGAACACAACCCCCGCGATCAAGGAGGGATTACTGTAATATAATGAATATAATATAATAATATAAGGACTTAGCTAAGAGGCTAAGACTCTAATTGTACACTGTTGTACGGACATTGTATGGAACTAAATTGCTTTTCTTTAAACTTTAAACTTTTCAATATTGGAAAGAAAGCTACAGTAACTTTGTATAACAGTATAATAGTATTTGTTACAGTGCGGCCCGCTGACGCACGTATGGCAGTAGAAGCGGCCCACCAATGGTAGTGAGTTTGACATGCCTGTGTTATAGTACTAATGGCAAAAGTTTGACATGAAGTGTATAATGTTTGAAGACTGAAGTCCAAATAACAAATAAACATTTTCACAAAAGGTACACGTACAGTGGTGCTTGAAAGTCTGTGAAACTAAACAGCTAAACAAATGAGACAAAAACGTTATACTTGGTCATTTATTTATTAAGGAAAATGATCGAATATTATTAGTATGTGAACCTTTGCTTTCAGTATCTGGTGTGACCCCCCTTTGCAGCAATAACTGCAACTAAACGTTTCCGGTAACTTTTGATCATTCCTGCACACCAGCCTGGAGGAATTTTAGCTCATTCCTCCGTACAGAACAGCTTCAATTCTGGGATGTTGGTGGTTTCCTCACATTAACTGTTCGCTTCAGGTCCTTCCACAACGTTTTGATTGGATTAAGGTCAGGACTTTGACTCGGCCATTCCAAAACATTAACTTTATTCTTCTTTAACCATTCTTTGGTAGAACGACTTGTGTGCTTAGGGTCGTTGTCTTGCTGCATGACCCACCTTCTCTTGAGATTCAGTTCATGGACAGATCTCCTGACATTTTCCTTTAGAATTCTCTGATATAATTCAGAATTCATTGTTCCATCAATATAGGCAAGCTGCCCTGGCCCAGATGCAGCAAACCAGGCCCAAACCATGATACTACCACCACCATGTTTCACAGATGGGATAAGGTTCTTATGCTGGAATGCAGTGTTTTCCTTTCTCCAAACATAACGCTTTTCATCTAAACCAAAATGTTTTATTTTGGTCTCATCCGTCCACAAAACATTCTTCCAATAGCCTTCTGGTTTGTCCATGTGATCTTTAGCAAACTGCAGACGAGCAGCAATGTTTTTTTCGAGAGCAGTGGCTCTCTCCTTGCAACCCTGCCATGCACACCATTGTTGTTCAGTGTTCTCCTGATGGTGGACTCATGAACATGAACATTAGCCAATGTGAGAAAGGCCTTCAGTTGCTTAGAAGTTACCCTGGGGTCCTTTGTCACCTCGCTAACTATTACACGCTTTGCTCTTGGAATGATCACTATTGGTCGACCACTCCTGGGGAGGGTAACAATGGTCTTGAATTGCCTCCATTTGTACACAATCTGTATGACTGTGGATTGGTGGAGTCCAAACTCTTTAGAGATGGTTTTGTAACCTTTTCCAGCCTGATGAGCATCAACAACTCTTTTTCTGAGGTCCTCAGAAAGCTCCTTTGTTCATGCCATGATACACTTCCACAAACATGTGTTGTGAAGAGCAGACTTTGATAGATCCCTGTTCTTTAAATAACTCACGGTGCCCACTCACACCTGATTGCCATCCCATTGATTGAAAACACCTGACTGTAATTTCACCTTCAAACTAACTGCTAATCCTAGAGGTTCACATACTTTTGCCACTCACAGATATGTAATATTCGATCATTTTCCACAATAAATAAATGACCTAGT